>NC_056731.1:722609984-722621701 GCF_019279795.1 Protopterus annectens
CAGCTATATTAACAACTGTGCACATATGTTAGGTAGGGGTATGGCATCAACGACTAGGGTGGGTTACTGGTTATACTGTAACTGTACTTCACATTCATTGCAATGGATGACATATTTCTTCATGCATTAGCTTGATATGTACCCCCGTGGCAAGGCTGTGCATTGGATCCCAAATACTGTGCTGAGTACTGGTGTATATTGGTTTGTTATATGGCGTGTGGCAGGCACTGTCAGCTAGTTGTGGGCTGAGCACTGATATGTGATATTGAATGTGTGTATCCTCTGACAGACGAACAGATGCTATATAGGACAGTTAACTGATATCTGTACTGTATAATATTAAGTGTGCCACATGACTTGCTCACACATATGATTTACTTGTCTTCCAGGCTTATGGCTCATCAAAGGAATCCCTCCTACACAGCCGCAGAGGAACAGGAAATCCACCACAGCCTGGTTCAGCACTATACCCTGCTGTTTTTCAGGGCCAGCCTGCACCAGCAGGAGCGTACTGCACTGTGACAAGGTCTTGTTCATCGGGTAAATGACATAGGCATGCATTACTGGACATATGAGCAGGTATGCCATCACTGCAGTGATTTAATTAGACATGTCCAGCGGCATGCGTCTGATATCCATAGACAACAGCTTCTCACAGGTGGTGGGGTGGCCATACATCCCCCCCTCACCAGAGTGGAGGAACTGCTCCTAAGTGTGGTGGCTCCTGGCCTACAGCAGCAACAACATCACACAAGTGTCATCATGGAGGCCGGAGCCACCCAGCATGGTAACATGGAGCGTGCAGGTAACATGCCCTAGCTGTAGACTACTGTTACCTGTATTGTTAGATTATGCATATGTGAGATGTGTACTGTGTTTAGCAGTTGTGCTGCCTATTGTGTGCAATACTGATATTGTGAATAGTATCTGTACACCTATGCCTGTTGTTCTACTGTAGTTTAGCACACTCACAGTAGCAATGCCACAGTTGTGGCCACTGACAAACTGTGTCATATTCTTGTAGGTCCCTCTGGTGTAACAGTAGGGCAGACGACACATGCTGGTGAGTGTGTTAACACTTTAAAATTGCTATTGAAATGTGCACGTCATAGGTGAGGTGTAGGCCATGTACACATAACACACCTACGCATAATGCATGCTGTGCATGTTTGCTGTGAGACGTTAAACATCTCAGTAAAGTCAGTAGCTGCCTCAATCACATGCAATGCACAGAGCATCAGACACAAATGTGGCAACACTGTACTGCACATTGGATAGGCATAGTTGACACACATGTACAGAACATAACACATTTGTCATATGCAGTACACCTCAACATGCTACACATGTAACCGGACACCCACTGCCTGGTCACACTTCAGTATCCCACATGTCATCCACACACCACACATATTATACCTGAGGGGTAGGGGCCTAGCATGGGGCTGTGCAACACTCTTCAACACATAACACAGTCATGTTAGGCAATGCTCCCTATTGGGCACCTCACACACCCTTGTGCAACGTGGCTGTGCAATTGTGAACTTAGCCACGGCACTGAGGTTCAGGTACAGCATGCTAGGCGGTGGTCTAGCACACTTTAGTGGCCTTGAGTGACCACATGATGCATGATGATGGATAATGGTACTACACCCCATACAGTTACAATGGCCATGTCCAGGATTGTTATTCCATCACGTACACATGCACCACTCATCCCGTGTGTGTACATAACATGCCTGTGCTACACCTGTGTCCACAATTATCTGCTACAGACACAGACACTGCAATCAAACATGGAAATCCATGTGACACACAGATAACACATGCAGCCATGGTATGTATACACAGAAATGTTGTGTCCTTGTACACATTGTGTTCCAGGGTGTAGGCAATCACTGAACATGTACACACATGCACCACAGCCATGTACACTGTCATTAACTATGGCTGTCTACACTCACACTGCATGGACTTGATCAACACTTATTCTGCATGCTGACACGTGTGACGTGATTGTTTGCCTTGTGATACTGTCACCCACCTTCAACCACTATTGAGTATGTTTTGGATTGTTGTTGTGTGTGTGTATCTGCTGTAGTGAGGAGTGTGCATGTGTGCATGTGTGCATGTGTGCATGTGTTCATGTGTGCATGTGTGCATGTGTGCATGTGTTCATGTGTGCATGTGCAGACCGTAAAGTGTGTTTCCTGTCTTCCTCTCACAGGTGCTGAGTTAGGGGTTGGTGAAAGCAGCAGGTGACCTGAAGCCACTGCCACGGATAGTGGAGATGATGACACATGTATTATGGCACAGGGAGATTTGACAGGGTCTGTCATTGGTCCACCAGTCGACAGTACACAGCGGTCAACCCCATCTATGCGCACACTCATACTGCCATTACATCCCTCACCACCAATAGCCATAGGCGAGGGACAGCATGCAGTTGGCATTGACCAGGAGAGTGTGGTACCCATGGCACTTGCATCCCCTCACAGCAGCCATAGCCGTAGACCCGGAATGGTACCACATAGGTGGAGGTCCAGGGGTTCTCGGGGGAGCACCACTGGTCGTATTGACCCTGGCAGGCATGCCCTCACAGGTCTTACAATGACAACTATGTTCTGGGCTGTAATGCAGGCTCAGGCATGTATGGAACGGTACACCAGGCAGGGACTTAAGGTGCAGAGGGCACATTACACTGCTATCAATGACAGCATCCGTGATCTTGCCGGTGCCATCCGGACTTACACTGAGGTCATTGATAGATGTTGGGGGGAGACAATAGATGCCCTCCACAACATGTCTTCCTTGAGCCAGGACCGTGCGGGACAGTTGTGACATCGACGCAGATTCATGCCAGCAACAGCAACAGCTGGCAGTGGTCGCGGACGGCCCACAGTTCACAGCTGCTCCCGTAGTGGCAGTACCAGCCCCAGCAATGCTGGGGCTGGCCTATCCATTGACCATCCCAGTAGTCCACGTGCACGTGGCACAGGCCAGTCCCAGCAGGGGCATGTTTCCAGTCATCATACCTCTGCCTCTGATGACAGTACCCAGTCAGGGTTGGTACCTGTTACTGTCCGTAGCACCCCTGTCAGGCACAGGTACTGTGTCCATGGCCGGAGACAGTGATCTGTACAGCCTAGCAGGTACAGTCTGTGGCTGTCCCACAAACCACCATATATGGCAGCCACACGGTGGAGCTGTGTGCATGCAGACACACACACATTAAGCAAACAAATAAGGCTCACACATACACACACACACATTACATCAACATTGTCCCATGCTGTACTCTTGTCCCTCACACACACACACACACACACACATACACACACACACACACACACACACACACACACACACACACACACACACACGCACACACACACACACACACACACACACACACACACACACACACACACACACACAGACATGTCGATTGGATGGGTCAATGTCAGGCTCTGGCAAACAACAAAACGCCCTGTGCATATGATGATACCTGTGCGGCCTCCTGTCATCTGCATTATTGACGGAGGGACAGGCTAACATGGTGCTGATGCACAGGGTGACACTATAGCAATGTAGAAATAATAGCAAGTTGTCAACAAGGAAGTGTAACTACATCCTTGTAGGTATACCTGAGCAGACATTATACATCAAAGCTCTGATTGTCAATGTAGCATTGTTTACACCACTGTTAGGTCTGAGTATGTATTATCCAACCATGTGCCACTTGGCTGATGTGTGATGTGTTGCCAGCATGTGTTAGTGAGTGGACAGTAGGTGTGTGATGTGTGCAGTACAGATTAACAAGTGTACATCTGTGAACATGGTGGGTGCGCACTGTCTGGATGTATGTGCATAGTGGACACATGGGATGTGTGGCATACCCTGTTGTACACATTGTTAACATCTCATAGCATCTTTCAATTTCCAGTATGCATTCTACTACAGTTATGTACTAACATGGCTAGACGTGTGTATGACATGAGTTGACATTATGCTGTGGATGACACCGTTAATATCTGCCAATGATTTGTGGTCTGGTAGTATACACAACCTCAACAGCATGACTATAAGCAATCATTGGATGATGTCCTGACAAATGACACACAGTAGTAGGGAACCCAGTATCAATTGGATCCTTCCGGTGCTACATTATAACACTAACCAGTGGTAATGACCACCACCCATTACTGTGACCACACCTGTGTGTCATATAGCCCCCTGAGGTGCATGCAGACACACTAGGGATGTGTCCATCCAAATCTGGGAATGCAGGGATTGGCCTACAATGCATTCCCTGGATGGGACGCATATCCTACACAAGGGTATCATACAGACAGATACCTGTTGTCTGATACATGCTGTATAGCAGTAAGCCGACTATGGCATAGTCATCCTCATGTACTATACATACTATCCCGTCAGTACCACACAGGTGGTAGCCCTCAACATGTATGTTGGGTACCACAGTGTACATACAGACCCATGTTATGTCATGTGTCCCTTGGTATCCACATATCCATAGGTATTGTGAAGTCTCAAGGTGTATCACATAAGACATTAGAGGCCTGAATGCATATCCACAAGGCAGTTGTACACCTATAAAGACTGTCCATTCTTGGCAGACTTTGTTGTGTATGACCATGTCTGACATATACCCCAGGCATATACCCTCACTCACACTACTCTTAAGTAACTGTCATGGGTGTGTGTGCCACAGATGACCTTGGCCACAGAATACGACAGTGGACGGCTGTGTCACATACATACATATGTGACCTATGATCTGAGAAGAAGCGGCACAACCTGTCAATGGAAACAAATGTATTGATGTAGTATGCAGGCTTCACACCTATGTACTGATTGGGGGGACATGTACACATATATATTTGCCATGCAGATACCTGATGTGTGCAATGCACTTACTGTTGTCATCATACTATGTCATACCATGGTAAAAGCAAAACCCACACTGCATTGATTAATAGTGACACACACACACACAGTCAGCATTTGCAAGATTCAAACCCCTACCGAACTATGTTATGATACTAGAGAGAGATGCATTAACACTGTGTGCTACTTGCTTTACTGGCTAGTTTTTCTTCTCCTGCTGTATTTGTAGGATGGTGACATCATCAGACTTTCCAAAGAGGAATGTACCTCTGTTAGTGTGTTTTCCCAATCTCCAAAATGTACACTCCTCTCAAGTAACTGTCATGGGTGTGTGTGCCACAGATGACCTTGGCCACAGAACACGACAGTGGATGGCCGTGTCACATACATACATATGTGACCTATGATCTGAGAAGCAGTGGCACAACCTGTCAATGGAAACAAATGTATTCATGTAGTATGCAGGCTTCACACCTATGTACTGATTGAGGGGACATGTACACATATATATTTGCCACGCAGATACCTGATGTGTGCAATGCACTTACTGTTGTCATCATACTATGTCATACCATGATAAAAGCAAAACCCACACTGCATTGACACACACACACTCAGCATTTGCAGGAGTCAACCCCCTACTTAACTATGTTATAATATTAGAAAGAGACGCATTAACACTGTGCGCTATTTGCTTTACTGGCTAGTTTCTCTTCTCCTGCTGTATTTGTAGGATGGTGACATCATCAGACTTTCCAAAGAGGAATGTACTTCTGTTAGTGTGTATTCCCAGTCTCCAAGAGGAATGTACCTCTGTTAGTGTATTTTCCCAGTCTCCAAAATGTGCACTCCTCTCAAAGAAACCTGCACACAAACACACACCAACACTGCTTGCAGGATTCAAACCCCTACATAACTATGTTATCGCACTGGAGAGCGACACATTAACATGGCACGCTATTTACTTTACTGGCTAGTTTTTTTTTCTCCTGCTGTATTTGTAGGATCACAACTAAAGAAATGAAGAAATGAATTGAATCCAAACACCAAGACACCAAAAAGCCCGCCTAGACCACTGTAGCTCGAGCAGGCAGTGCTAAGAAACTACCTTCCACCAATATACAAGATAGTAAAATATGCAGAAAGTTCCAATAATCCACTCCACGATCTTGAATAAACACAGGTTTAATACAATCACAGGTTTAGCGCTTTCATCCACAAAAGGTAGACTTCTTCAGAACCAATGAGTACACAGAAAAAGCTGCATATATATAGCAGATTTGGCGCCAAAAAACCAATTGATATATATTTTGATTTTACTTACTTAAATTACTGTTTACACAATTCTCATACACTCAATACACATGTATAAATAAAATAATCTTAAAAGTGTCCTACTAAATAATCTTTCTAAAGAATCTACTATATTAAATATACTATGAAAGACAATGTTGTACAAAATGACATATTATGTATGTATAAATATATATGTCGTATTAATTACACTGTACCCCTAATACATTAATGTACCAAGAAATATTACACTACAAAAAACTTAAAGAAAAATATTCCACAAAATAAAACCTAGAAAAACTTTATAGAACTTTGTGGAAGGACCAAAGTGTCACACTAGTGAAAGACGTGCAGCACTACCAAATACAATAAATTTACTTACAATTCTTGTGCTGTAAGCTATAAACTATAAGGTACAACTAATACCAAGGCATTTACAGTACTATATGTACTTAACCCCTATCCAAAAGTAGAAAGGGTTTTAAACTAATACTGTCGTTTAAGCCTGGCCAAGAAGTGGCATCACATAGAATCTGCCATTTCGTTTCTAAACATGACAGTCCTACCTTCCAATTACCCCCATGCTCACTTACCCCAATTTGGTCAATGATTTTGAAAGTAAACCCATGTTGGGGTCCTTTCTCACTAATGTGCTTACTTAGTGCATTTTTCGTATCAGCTTTTTTAATTTTGTATAGATGCTCATATATACGGGTTTTTAGCTTCCTTTCTGTCTTACCAATATAGTAAGCTTGACACCCAGAACAAGAAGCCAAATACACCACCCGCATGGTGTTGCAATTTCCTTTTTTACCATAACATATGGTTCTATTGCTGTTAGCCAATTTCGTAATTCTATTGACATTAATATACTGACAGTACTTGCACCTGCCACATGTCCTAGTATGTTCATCTTTAGTACTCGTACCACCTTTTTTCTTTCCACCTTCAATAATTCTTTTTAAATTAAATGAGGTTTTAAATACACTAACAGGGTGATCACCTAGCGCCGTAACGATATCATCCATACTTGAAAAAACATCCCAATGCCTCTTCAAAATCTCTTTAACCAAATTTGAGTATGGGTTGAACATAATGACACACACATTCTTATTGTTTCTCATACCTTCCTTTGGGGTGTTGTTTCCAACAAATGTGCTTCCTAATATAGTAGATTCTTTAGAAAGATTATTTAGTAGGACACTTTTAAGATTATTTTATTTACACATGTGTTTTGAGTGTATGACAATTGTGCAAACAGTATTTTAAGTAAGTAAAATCAAAATATATATCAATTGTTTTTTTGGCGCCAAATCTGCTATATATATGCAGCTTTTTCTGTGTACTCATTGGTTCTGAAGAAGTCTACCTTTTGTGGATGAAAGCGCTAAACCTGTGATTGTATTAAACCTGTGTTTATTCAAGATTGTGGAGTGGATTATTGGAACTTTCTGCATATTTTACTATCTTGTATATTGGTGGAAGGTAGTTTCCTAGCACTGCCTGCTTGAGCTACAGTAGTCTAGGCGGGCTTTTTGGTGTCTTTGTATTTGTAGGATGGTGACATCATCAGACCTTCCAAAGAGGAAATTACCTCTTTTAGTGTGTTTTCACAGTCTCCAAAAAGGACACTCCTTTCAAAGACAATTGCACACATATATACAACCCCCCCCCCACACACACACACACACTGTTTGCAGGATTCAAAACCCTATCTAACTATGTTATGATATTAGAGAGAGACACATTAACATGGCGTGCTATTTGCTTTACTGGCTGGTTTCTCTTCTCCTGCTGTATTTGTAGGATGGTGACATCATCAGACTTTCCAAAGAGGAATGTACCTCTTTTAGTGATTTTTTCACAGTCTCCAAAAAGGACATCCTTTCAAAGACAATTGCACACATACACACATCCCCCCACACACACTGTTTGCAGGATTCGAACCCCTACTTAATTATGTTTTGATACTAGAGAAAGACGCATTAACATGGCACACTATTTGTTTTACTGTCTGGTTTCTCTTCTCCTGCTGTATTTTTAGGATGGTGACATCATCAGACTTTCCAAAGAGGAATGCACCTCTTTTAGTGAGTTTTCACAGTCTCCAAAAAGGACACTCCTTTCAAAGACAAATTGCACAGATACACCCCCCCCCCCCACTAGCACTGTTTGTAGGATTCAAATCCCTATCTAACTATGTTATGATACTAGAGAGAGACGCATGAACATGGCGCACTATTTGCTTTACTGGCTGGTTTTTCTTCTCCTGCTGTATTTGTAGGATGGTGACATCATCAGACTTTCCAAAGAGGAATGTACCTCTTTTAGTGTGTTTTCACAGTCTCCAAAACGGACACTCCTTTCAAAGAAAATTGCACACATACATACTCACCCCCCCACACACACTGTTTGCAAGATTCAAACCCCTACCTAACTATGTTATGATACTAAAGAGAAACGCATTAATATGGTGCACTATTTGCTTTATTGGCTGGTTTCTCTTCTCCTGCTGTATTTGTAGGATGGTGACATCATCAGACTTTCCAAAGAGGAATGTACCTCTTTTAGTGTGTTTTCACAGTCTCCAAAAAGGACACTCCTTTCAAAGACACCTGCACACATAGACACCCCCCCCACACACACACTGCTTACAGGATTCAAACCCCTACCTAACTAGGTTATGATATTAGAGAGAGACGCATTAACATGGCACGTTATTTGCTTTATCGACTGGTTTCTCTTCTCCTGCTGTATTTGTAGGATGGTGACATCATTAGACTTTCCAAAGAGGAATGTACCTCTTTTAGTGTGTCTCCAAAAAGGACACTCCTTTCAAAGACAATTGCACAGATACACACACCCCCCCAGTCTCCAAAAAGGACACTCCTTTCAAAGACAATTGCACAGATACAACCCCCCCCCCACACACACACACACACTGTTTGCAGTATTTAAACCCCCTACCTAACTATGTTATAATACTAGAGAAAGACACATTAACATGGTGTGTTATTTGCTTTAGTGGCTGTTTTTTCTTCTCCTGCTGCATTTGTAGGATGGTGACATCATCAGACTTTCCAAAGAGGAATGTACCTCTTTTAGTGTGTCTCCAAAAAGGACACTCCTTTCAAAGACAATTGCACAGATACACACACACACCCATACACACCCCCCCCCCCCCCACACACACACACACTGTTTGCAGGATTCAAACTCCTGCCTAACTATGTTATGATACTAGAGAGAGAGAGACACATTAACATGGCACGTTATTTGCTTCACTGGATGGTTTTTCTTCTCCTGCTGTATTTGTAGGATGGTGACATCATCAGACTTTCCAAAGAGGAATGTACCTCTTTTAGTGTGTTTTCACAGTCTCCAAAAAGAACACTCCTTTCAAAGACAATTGCACAGATACACACACACCCCCCACAGTCTCCAAAAAGGACACTCCTTTCAAAGACAATTGCACAGATACACACCCCCCACAGTCTCCAAAAAGGACACTCCTTTCAAAGACAATTACACAGATACACACACACCCCCCACAGTCTCCAAAAAGGACACTCCTTTCAAAGACAATTGCACAGATACACACACCCCCCGACACACACTGTTTACAGGATTCAAACTCCTACTTAACTATGTTATGATACTAGAGAGAGATGCATTAACATGGTGCATTATTTGCTTTACTGGCTGGTTTCTCTTCTCCTGCTGTATTTGTAGGATGGTGACATCATCAGACTTTCCAAAGAGGAATGTACCTCTTTTAGTGTGTTTTCACAGTCTCTCAAAAGGACACTCCTTTCAAAGACAATTGCACAGATACACTCCCCCCACACACACACTATTTTTAGGATTCCAACCCCTACCTAACTATGCTATGATACTAGAGAGAGAGAGACGCGTTAACATGGCGCACTATTTGCTTTACTGGCTGGTTTCTCTTCTCCTGCTGTATTTGTAGGATGGTGACATTATCAGACTTTCCAAAGAGGAATGTACCTCTTTTAGTGTGTTTTCACAGTCTCCAAAAAGGACACTCTTTTCAAAGACAATTGCACACATACACACACCACCCCCCACACACACTGTTTACAGGATTCAAACCCCTATCTAATTATGTTATGCTACTAAAGAGAAAGACATTAACATGGTGTGCCATTTGTTTTCCTAGCTGGGTTTTCTTCTCCTGCTGTATTTGTAGGATGGTGACATCATCAGACTTTCCAAAGAGGAATGTACCTCTTTTAGTGTGTTTTCACAGTCTCCAAAAAGGACACTCCTTTCAAAGACAATTGCACAGATACACACACACACCCATACACACCCCCCACACACACACACACTGTTTGCAGGATTCAAACTCCTATCTAACTATGTTATGATACTAGAGAGAGAGAGACGCATTAACATGGCACGTTATTTGCTTCACTGGCTGGTTTTTCTTCTCCTGCTGTATTTGTAGGATGGTGACATCATCAGACTTTCCAAAGAGGAATGTACCTCTTTTAGTGTATTTTCACAGTCTCCAAAAAGGACACTCCTTTCAAAGACAATTGCACAGATACACACACACCCCCCACAGTCTCCAAAAAGGACACTCCTTTCAAAGACAATTGCACAGATACACACCCCCCACAGTCTCCGAAAAGGACACTCCTTTCAAAGACAATTACACAGATACACACACACCCCCACAGTCTCCAAAAAGGACACTCCTTTAAAAGACAATTGCACAGATACACCCCCCCACAGTCTCCAAAAAGGGCACTCCTTTCAAAGACAATTGCACAGATACACACACCCCCCGACACATACTTTTTACAGGATTCAAACTCCTACTTAACTATGTTATGATACTAGAGAGAGATGCATTAACATGGTGCGTTATTTGCTTTACTGGCTGGTTTCTCTTCTCCTGCTGTATTTGTAGGATGGTGACATCATCAGACTTTCCAAAGAGGAATGTACCTCTTTTAGTGTGTTTTTACAGTCTCCAAAAAGGACACTCCTTTCAAAGACAATTGCACAGATACACACACCCACCCAACAGCCTCCAAAAAGGATACTCCTTTCAAAGACAATTGCACAGATACACACCCCCCCCCCCCCACAGTCTCCAAAAAGGACACTCCTTTCAAAGACAATTGCACAGATACACCCCCCCCCCACAGTCTCCAAAAAGGACACTCCTTTCACAGACAATTGCACAGATACACACACCCCCTAACAGTCTCCAAAAAGGACACTCCTTTCAAAGACAATTGCACAGATACACACACCCCCACAGTCTCCAAAAAGGACACACCTTTCAAAGACAATTGCAGAGATACACACACCCTCCACAGTCTCCAAAAAGGACACTCCTCTCAAAGACAACTGCACAGATACACACACCACCACCACCACACACACTGTTTGCAGGATTCAAACCCCTACCTAACTATGTTATGATACTAGAGAAAGACACGCATTACCATGGTGCACTATTTGCTTTATTGGCT
>NC_056731.1:722622201-722753661 GCF_019279795.1 Protopterus annectens
AGAAGCCTAGCCATATGCTACCCTGACCTTTGACACACATTCAAGTGGCCCTGTCAAGCAGCGACACAGAGGTGATTGCCTGGGTGTATTCACTATCTCCCATACAATCTTCATGGTTATTTATGATGACTGCTAATTAGAAGCTTTGTTTGCTATGGATAGTTGGTTTGTTACAGAGTATGGGATGTCTCTGTGATGGGAATTTATCCCTCCAGCATATGCTGTTTATTGTGGTCAGAAGGTTTGGGTCCCCAGAGCGTGTAGCACATAGAGATTGTGATATGTTTACGTGCAGCATGTCCAACAGCTCTGGTTTTTACATAGCTTAGTATGTTAGGCAGAGGTCACCTCTGGGTAGGCGGTATGTGACACAGTGTAGCTGTGGGTTTGTGAGATAATCTGCATAGGGCATCTGTTTGAGGCTGGTATTACTTTTTGTGAGGTATGTGTTTGTCGTTTCCAGTTGCTGTGGATGTCTTGTGAGGTACATACCACATGGGGCATTATACTCTATAATGGGCTTTATGTGTGATGAGTAGAGAGAAACACTGACCTATATTTCCCTGGATGACACACCTTTTGTGATGAGGTGTGGCAGGTAGACAGATTACATGACTAGTGTGTCACTGTGATTATCGAAGGGGAGACTACAGTCTACCTGTGTCCCATGGTTTCTTATCACAATTTCGGTGTTAAGTAGACTACCACCTATGTGGTAGTTCATGGGTACGGTGTTTTTGCCAGAAGGGATGCCAATGCAGTTTCAACATTGAACTTGAGTCCATGGCTTTGTCACCAGCCATCTGTCACAGTAAATATGACCCAGTCTCTCTCTCTCTCTCTGTATATATATATATATATATATATATATATATATATATATATATATATATATATATATATATATATATATATATATATATATATATATATATATATATATATATCTATCTATCTATCTACACACACACACACACACACACATAAATATAAACATACATTGGTGTACATATAGATATCCATATAGGCACATATACGGTCCACCTTTCATGATGGGAATATCAATTATGCAAAGGTTGCGAGGTATACTGTTATGTACTAATATTGCACAGTGTTGTGTGGAATGCATTGAAGGTGTTCTTAGCACATGTAGCTTTAGCAGGCCTCACTGGCTGCAACACTGCAAACCTGCCAATTCATACCCACAGCATTTAACCACCACATGTCATATACCAGCACTGTATGCTGTCTTGTTGGCCACACACTACAACCTACATAGAAGTATGCACATAACAACCTTCAACAACCTATATATGTCCACCCTTCACAAACAGTTGCAGTATGTACCTTGCTCTATGTACATGTACAGATGCTAATATATCTGACACAGACAGATCTCTCTGTATGTGTTTGCCATACAAACACAAGGTCCACACTGTTGTAAGTCCATGGACCTCACAGCTGATCTGCTGGGCCTTGCTGCAACATGAATAGGTGTCACATGTGAGCACACAGTAATATTAGAGGGTGTATATATAGCTGCAAATGCTAGATTAGCATACAAGCCTGGTACAGCTGTTGCCAATGCTAAGCTGCATGTTAATATGACTATCATGCATTTGTTACTCTGTCACATCCTTATTTATATAACTGTATGCACTACTCGCCCAAACAACTATTGTACACACTCCTGTACAGAACAGCAATAACATGGATCAGATGTTTGACATTTAATGCTGAACTACATATATCACAGTCATATCCCACTGTACACAGCTAAACACTGATTTCTCCATGGCAGTAGTTATGCAGGGCATCTGTGCATAGATACTTACTGCTGCCACATATGGATGATTCAAAGTATGTAGAGTACTCTTCAAAAACATCTACTACATGCCAGTAAATACATATCAGTTACATACCTTTACTTTGTATGAGTTTGTATTATTACATTCCGTGTGTGTAGTAATACAAATATTTTATATATATATATATATATATATATATATATATATTTTTTTTTTTGTTTATGTTGATTTTTTTTGCTGTTGCTGTGGCTGTTGCTGTTGTTGTTGCCAGTGTCTGTCTGTCTGTCTGTGTCTCTGTGTCTCTCTTTTCTGCTCTCTTGCTTGCTTCCTTGCTGTCTCGCTCTCTCTCTCTCTCTCTCTCTCTCTCCGTGGCTGCAATGAAATGATTGCATGTGTGGACAGCAAGTACAGCCTACTTTTAGAGGTATCTGCACATGTGCATGTGATGGCCTCTGCACCAATCGGTGGCCACCATTTGGTAAATGCATGCAGCCTGCTGTGTGGTAATTGCAGTACTCACTGTTATAGCAACCCAATGCTATAATTTGCTAGGCCAGGTAGGCGTAGGCCTTTCAGCTTTCCAAAGTGGGGCCCATGCTTGTTTGCTGTGGACACCGTAGTGTAAGTCAGAAGGTTGGTATACTTCCTCTAAATGTTGCTAAGGGTGTAGCCAGTTATTTCTATGTTGTACTCAGACCTGAATGCTGACTCTTCCAGTACACAGTTGACAGTGTAGAATTGTACTCACCCCTAGAAATGCTAACACAAGATACATGGGAGTATGGAGTTTGTTTACAACATCTACAATTAGCTGCCATACATATGTAGTTATTGAGATGCTTCCATTTGGCACATGAACTGTTTGGGTACATCTATACTGTGGATATTAATGTACTCACTTCTGCAGTGTTTGTGCTTTTTATTTTGTTGACATTATCACAGGATGCTCAGGAAACTGGACAATTCCAGTACTGAGTATGCCTACCTACATCCTTGCTGTACCTTGAACACACTAGTATTTTGTACATTTGTGTGGGGATTGTCCTGCTATGATACTGTGTGGGGGTTGTGAAGTGCTGCTGTAACAGTATTTACTGCTAGAATGTCTGGTTCTGTTATCACAGTCATGTAATGCAATTCCACAACAACTGCTGGTATAATTCCACAGAACAGGTTTTGTGTTATGGCATTCCTACCTTTCCTTTATATTCACACATTCTGATGCATGATATATATATTTCAGCAACATCTTACTGTATGTCTACTGTGGCCTAGTGGTACTTCATGCCGTCTAGTGTGTCCAAGGTCCGGGGTTCTTGGTGTTTTATTTTGCTGCTGAGCAGAACAAGGCCCCTCATATGCAGGGTGACTGAGGCACTTTTAAGCAGTTGTAAGCGGGTTTGCTCGGGTTAGTGTGACACTTAGCAATACGTAGCTAAGCACACACATGCACACACTCACACAAGCCTGCTAACTACTGCTTAAAAGTGCTTACTCCCGCTAACCCCCACACTAATTTCTTTGAAAGAAAAGAAAATGGGGAGATAGGAAAGTGGTGAAAAAGGGGCACAAAGATGGAAAGGCAGTAGGGAAAATAGCTCAAGATGCGCAGGATGGGTGTAGGGAAGGTCCATAGCTGCCCATTTCTTTAACAGCAACAGCTGTGCATATACTAGTAATTTGGAGGGAATTTTGAAACCTTCCACCCCTGAGAGAGGGGTGAGGACAACAAAGTATGTCGTAGTGCCAATTGAATTTCAGTGTCTGTGTCCAGCGGATATTTGTATAAAATGGGCAGCTATGTATGGGGCGTCATTTTTTTTGTGGGAGCAGATTGCCCATTTTTATTTTTGTCAGGTGAGAGTGGAATGTGAGGTAGGGGAAGTAGGTATGTTGTGGGAGGTATGTTGGGGAGGTAAACAGACAAGACAAACAAGACGCATACAGGGGCGGAATATGACACATGGGATGGGTGAACACAATTGATGGGGAAGGATGTTTGGAAATCACAAGCCCATGAGCCCACAGATGGTAACAGTGGAACTGAGATTCCCACCCATGGGCAGTCACTACTGCACCTTCACAGCCCGGAGGGGCAGGCTCACCCATGACTCACGCCACTCTTGCCTCGAGCTGACGTAAGGGATCAACGACTGAATGCTGGATCTCCCTACGCACCACAGCCAGGACCCTTCAGAGGGTGACAGGTGGCCCTCCTCCGGCCATGCTTGCATGGGGAGGACGAGCCCCATCCCCTGCAGTGCTTCCACCCGAAGGTGGCACAGGACCAATGGAGGAGGGGGGCCCAGGCTGGGCACTGGACCTGCTGGTGCCAGGTGCAATCGCCAGCTGAGGTGGGACAGGTGGGTCCGCTGGGACCGGCCTTCCCATACGTTCTGTGTTTAGGTGTATTTAATAACAACATAGCCAACAGCATTCCATATTAGTTGTAACAGCATGCAGTAATATTCCCATTAACCCAACACACCAGAGTTCCAACAGTTGAACAGCAAGCATAACACATGCATATATAGAACAACAGTGGACATTCCAGCAGCATGCAGGATTGATTGGTGGCAACAGGCCACCAAGATTGTGGTGTTTGAACAGGGCACATGCATCAAAGTAAATGCAGATATTTATAGAACAAATGGACATATGTCCCAACAAATGTTTTGAGATTAGACATACCCATTGAGGTGTGGAATTGCATTGTTTATGCACATACAGTAGGGTGTAAAAAGATACCTCCATTAACATGTTATATGTACTTATAGTTTACACTACATTCCTATTGACTGCAGGTGTATATCCCCTACATGTATTATTACACTAGGCAGTGTGCATTAAGTTTTGTAATGGGTTTGGCTAGTTCATTATATACCTGACCTATATCTGACATACTAACTGTCCAGGATGCAGATGTTACTGCTACGTATTTATATATTTTATTTATATTTATATATCTACATATCTGGATGTGTTCATGTGACATTATCAGTTATATTTCTACAGCCCCCTACATTTCTAGCAGCACACTCACATTTCTGGGGAACACATTAACAAGCTACTCGTGTGCCAGATTTACCTATGCATGTCAGCCATTAACCAGCTGTTGAGGACTGTATATATGCTTCACAGCTACTGGCACTCCCTTCATCCACTTTATATGGGCCTGCCCAACTGTGGGTTGACAGCGCTTAATACAACAGTGCTATTTATATAAGGCAAGAGTACAACAACATTTCAAAGTAAGTGACACGGACACACTCCAGGTATTATACCTTTATTAATTACATTACACACTTTTCTAGAGACTCTCTCATTTATTTCATATTACAGTGCATGCAGAAGACTTATTCAAGATGTATTATACCTTTATTAATGGGTAACAACACTCTTTTTCAGGCTCTTTCACTTATTTTATATGACAGTACATGCAGAGAAATTATTCAGGGCATTTTATGCCTTTATTATTGGGCTACAACACTTTCCTTCAGGCTCTCTCACTTATTTTATATAACAATACATGCAGAATAATTACTAACCTGCCTGGTGGCGCAGCCTTAGCAGCCTATCTGCATAGGCTTGCTGATTCGCGGCACGGACACCTGCAGCTGTGAAGTAAATGAAGGTATATTGAGACTTACCTGTCCATTATATAGACTACAATAGCTATTCTTACATACTCCATTCCATGGATACCTACTCAGTAGTGGGGCATTGTCATTTCCACAGGCCTCCTGTATCCACTGGTTCAGTTGGTCCTGCTTCCATCTCTTCAGGTCTGCATGGTGGTGTCTGTCCTGCTCACCAGTCCGAGGGACGCCTGTGACACTGGTGAGATCATGTGCTAGACGGTTCCAAGCCTCCGCTTTGTACTCCGTACCTTGGAACTGGCCCTGCAGGAGTCTTGCATCATGATGATGGACAAGGAGTCAATCAGTTTTGACTCCTCAATGCCCCACCGCTGCGCTCGAAAATGAGAGCCCTCTCCAGCACCGGCCATTCTGTCTGCAGATAGGAGCTACAATGAGTTATGGCGATTATTCCCACCTATGGGGCTTAAATATGGCTCATTGTCCACACTTATTTGTGATTGGCTGGTTTTGAAAATTCTCAGCTGAGTGCAAACCTGCTTAGCACTGTGTAAACTTTCATTAATATGTATATTTATGTTGACAGTGCATGAACGGCAAAAGCTGTCATGGCTTAGTGGTTCTGTACTTCGATTATAATGCACAGTATCCCGGTTCGAAGCCTGTCATTGCTTTTTATTTTATACTGGCCTGACCAGCTAGGAGGTGTGGCTATGTTTAGTCGACTTTGCTCTACTTTGCCCAACGTTGCTCTATGTTGCCCGATGTTGCGCTAGTTGGCACGGTGCGCAGCTCCACGCAAACATGTTTTGTATGCGCTAGTTGGCGCGATGCGCAGCTCCGTGTAAAGCTATTGCGTAAAGCAGTGCTTAGCTATGGGCAATTATATTGCGCTAGTTAAAGCAGTGCTTAGCTATGGGCAATTATTCTTAAATGTGCTTAATACTGGTGAATGTTGCTTAGCAGTGCTTCACATTGCTTAAGCATTCATTAGTATGCATGACCATTTCACCTTCTTATATATATTTAAAATATTGTTCACTACTATATAGGCCTATTCAATGCATTTTAATAGAATTTAAAAGGTAAATGTCAGGAATTATTTTTATGCACAGATTTCATAATGAAAATGGAAAGGGGAGTGGTGGGACTCGAACCGGGAATGCCTCCTCTTTGTGCGAAAGCTCTACCACTACACTATTGCGATTTAGCTTAATTTGCATATTTGTGGTTTATTATCCTCTTCGATGTCTAAACTGCTTACTGTAGCTAAGCAATGGGCACACACGCGCAAATACGGGCAGCTATATGGTGAATAATAAAAAAAAATTTTGTTTTACATTTTATTTCATTTATACAGGGCTTTTTAATGTGGGGGAGTGTGGTGTTGGGGATATGCACATTTGAGAGGACTCGCTCATATCTGCTGAAATTTGCAGAGTTAGGCACTTGCAGGGGCGTGGATATTTGGACTGCGCGGCAGTCTGACATGCCCCCTGCAATCCTACATGCTCCGTGTTAGCCAGGGAGTTGAGTCAGTGCGCCCTCATTCATATGCATGATACGCTGACATCATACTCTTAGACGGCCCTCAATGAGTAGGGCTTCGTTCATCCTACATGGAGGATTACTGAATCCCCCCCATAGACTTAACTATATAGGAGGAGTTTTACGTATCTAGGATTTTATTAATACATAATTTTTTTTAACTTAAAAAAAATCCTGAACTGGCATTGGTGTCTTTAAACACTAATGGCTTAAACAACCCAAACAAAAGATCTAACTTATTAAGATGCCTAAAACTAAATAAAGCTCAAGTAGTATTTCTTCAAGAAACCCATTCTAAAATAAACGACACATTTAAGTGGGATACTAATAATTACAGAACACTATCTCAATCCTCTTATAAATCAAGGACTAAAGGAGTAACAATACTATGGAAAAAGACCTCATTTAATCCAGAAGTTATCTATAAATATGTGGATAGGGATGGGCTCATAGCTATAGTTATATAAAAATTCAACAACAGAATATAGACTTAATGAATTTATATTGGTTCCCTGGTATGGGAGTAGGATTAGCTAAGAAACACTTAGACCTCATTACAACTACATCTAAAGGCAATATAATAGTAGGAGGCAACCTTAATTGTATTACAGATGTCACAGAAACCACAAATAAGAAATCCCCCTGACTATCATCCACAGATAAACTATTAAAAAATGGATAGAGACGTTTAAACTAAGAGATGTTTATGATACTATAGGATCTAATTCATTACTTTTTTCACATCAAGACTATAGACATGGAACCCAAACCAGAATTGATAAAATATATGTCTCTCAAGATTTATATTATAAAATTAAACATTTTTCAATACAGCCATGTTCATTTTCAGACCATAGCTCCCTGGTATTGGAAATTCACACACAGTTTAAATTGTTAGTTATTACATCAAGGATTCCTTCATACATTACAAAAATCAAATAATTTAAACCTTGGTTAACTTCTGAACTTCAGTTTTTCCTAAAGATTAATTACAAACCAGAAACAATATATACTTATGGTATGAGATTCATTAAAATCACACACATATATATATATATATATATATATATATATATATATATATATATATATATATATATACATATATATATATATAGTAAAAATAAAATTAAAGAATGGGAATCAGAATTACAGGAATTACAAAATCAATGTGTATTACTTAAATCCAATAAGAACTTATGTGAGTCAGAAAACAAAAAAGAAAGTAGAAGAAGCAAATAAAAAATATAATGAAATATTATCCCATAAAACTAACTTAGCCATAGAAAGATTAAAAATAAATTCTTATGCTACTTCTCCAAAACATCTGCATAATCTATCTATGAAAATTAAAATCAAAAACTAATAATATTGGTAGCATATTACATGACGGAAGAAGGATGATTGTCTCAGGCATAGGTGACATCTTAGATGCTTTTAAATATAATTATGCAGAGCACCATAAAAGTGAAATAAGTATAAATAAAATTTGAAACCTAGATAATATAACCCCCAACATTAAAAACATCTCTGAAGAGCTAAGGCTGGAGTTGCAAAAAACAATAACACAGAAAGAAATTTTTGACAGGATTAAAGAAAGTAAATCTAACAAGGCATCAGGGATAGATGGTTTAATTATAGAAATTTATAAATTATTTCCCAATTCTATAACTTCTCTCCTACATAAAACCTTTCAGTCCAGTCATTAGCAATAATTCCCCCATCATGAAAATATTCTTTAATTACCCTTATCTTAAAAGAAAATAAAGATGCTACATATTGCAATTCTCATAGACCAATATATTTGCTTAATAATGATTATACAATCTTTATGTCAATTATAGTTAATAGAATGAAAGTCCCACTGTCCAATATAATTAATAAAGATCAAACAGGTTTTATATATAATAGAAAAACACAGGACAATATCAAAATGATATTAACATTAATATTTAAATAGAGAAAATCAAGAAGCATTGATAGTTGGTTTAGCTATAGAAAAGGCCTTTGATTCTTTAAACTGTGATTATCTAGTTAAAGTTTTGACTATGTTTGATGTTCCTCTCTCTTTTATCACATTTATAAAGAAAGCTTATGAGGATAACTTATCATTTTTAAAATACGCCCTTTTACCTCTGAAGCCATACAGATCACTAGAGGCACTGGACAAGAATGTCCCATGTCACCTATCTTGCTTGCATTAACTATAGAAATTCTTGCAATCCTAATACGTAGCAACTCAAAAATAAGAGGGATAGATGTATATGATCAATACAGTTCCAAAATAAGATTGTTTTCTGATGATGGGCTTCTCACTTTACCTAACTCTACAGAAGTCTTGGATGAAGTAGATTTATTAATAGGAAACTTTCAAAAACTCTCAGTTATCTACTTTAATAAATCAAAATCAAAGTTCTTGTTGTTAAATAAAAAACAGTAGGTACAAATATCTGCAAATCATATTATTGGTAACCTTAGACTATTTGGGGATTGTATTTGTAAGAATATGGTAGATATTCTAAATACCAATTATTCAAACATTATATAATCAATTTAAGCATTGGTAAATAAATGGAACAATATGTTTATAACATGTGAAAACAGACTGCAGTTGATAAAAATGGTCTTACTACCTAAAGTAATATATATAGCCCAGGCTCTTATATTATTACCAGAAAAAAAGATTTCTTAAATAAATTACATCAGTATTCTTAAAGTTCTTTTGTTATCCAAAGAAAAATAGAGTGGCATAGTCCCATCAAATTAGACTTTGGGAACAAGAAGGGTTAAAATTTCCCGACATTGAAACATACATAAGGGCTTCTATAATAAAAATTGCAATAGATTGGGTAAATCCTAAATATTCTTCTAATTGGAAATAGTTATATTCCATAATATTAAGGAATGAAAATGCTTTATCAAAAAATCTTATAGTTACAGATAAAGATAATAAAATGCGGTACTATTTGAGTATAAATCTACAATATAATATAGCAAAACCAACCAAATTAAACCTAATAAACCATATTGTTGATGCCTTTAGGAAATTTGTCAATATGAATATAGATATAAAACTTTGGTTTGCGTTATTAACGCCATTTAGTATTACAAGAAATTTCCCTGATAAAGTACATAGAGAGATTTTTACTTTATGGGGAAATAAGAACTTAATATGCTGGTTTCATTGTATAAAAAAAAAAAAACAAGTCTTGGAAACACAACATTTAATCTCAGCCTGTTGATTAATACCTAACAATTGGCTAATGTTGTAGAATGTTTTAACATATTCTAAGGATCTATTTAGAATCGTAAACAATTCATCATTCAAAAGTACCCCTAAATTTATACCTTGGCTGTTTGAAATTATTTATAACAACACTAATACAAAAAACGAGTTATCATACTTATATAATGTATTAATTGCTTATGCGACAGCTCCTAAAGTATCCTATTGGCAATATTTAACTAAAGGTATGCAGACTCCTCTATCAATAGAAGATAAGACAAATATCTTACTCTCAGTTAAATTAACATCCCATTCACAATATTGGAGAATATTTCAATGGAAATATCTACATAGATCCTTCTTAACACAAGAGAAAATTTCAAAGATAAATACCTCAAGTAATAATGTATGCTAGAGATGCCAAGAATCAGCTAACGCAGACTGGTCCCATGTTTTTCATGATTGTGCCAGTATTAGAACATGTTGGAATGAGATTAATATTTTTTTACAAGCTCTTTATACAGATACATTTATTTTTACAAAATCTCTAATTTTATTGAATGTAATAAATAATCCTCACTTGAAGAAATTGGATTTGTATTTAATATGGACTATACTAGCAATAGCTAGAAAATGTATAACCAGAAGATGGCAGTCCAACACAGTGCCCACCATGGAGGAATTTTTATGTCTACTGAAGAAGTCTGTTTTAATGGAGATCAAAACTAAAGAAATGAGAATCTATCCCAAGCCATTCATCAATAACCCATGGAGAAAAGATTTGATATTAATTGACCCTTTGCAATTGGAATTAGACTCTTTCTGATAATTTAAATATAATGTATTAATATCATTGTTTTTACATAGGTCTGTTGTATCTTCATCTGTTTTTCAGGCTAAATGTAAATATTGTATATAGTTGAATATTTATTACTTGTAAGCAAAAATTGTTATGTTTTAAATAAAAATAAAAACTTATTTGAGTAAAAAAAATAAAGTAGGCTGGAACTATGAGTTTAAACAGTAATTGTAAAGGTGTTTTTCAAAGTTTTTCTTAATGAGGCAAACAGGTGATATGATATGATATGCTATGATGATATGATATGATACGATAAGATACGATATGATATGATACAATACGATATGATATTGGTTGGTAGAGCTTGAAGTCAGTGGGAGAAGCAGTTTTTGGGAGCAGGATTACTATTGCTTGTTTAAAGACTGATGGCACTGTGCCCTTGATATAATGAAAGATATAGTACAGCAGATCCATCTCCAGTCAAGCTGGATAACAACAAGAATAAGTGCTGCTCATAATGTAGAGCTTTCCAATGATACCACTATCCATCCTCCTATCCCACAGCACAAGAGTGTACCTCCCTCTCTAGCTTTGTGTTGAGCAATGTGACGTGCCAGTAAGTAGAAAGCTATGGATCAAAACCTACCCTCACAAAAGGAGGGAAAATGAAGGGTATGTTATGGAGGATGGATCTGTTCTACCCCACTTACTGTTGTATCAGACCATTACTGCTCTAAGCTCAATGCGCATCTAATCTAATTTTCTGTTTCTTCTTACAGGTCTCTATTAGCTTTCCTAATCTAGCAACTACTACTTATATCTCCAGTACATTTACTTCTCCTACTTTAACTCTGTTCTCCCTTTTCTATTCTGGTTATGAAAATGTAAATCTACTTGGTTTGTCAGATCTTCTGTATAAATATTATTTGTCAGATTGGCAATGCTTACTCATAAATGTAAACTATTGTTATTTGTATAGTCTACATTGTTTTGTTAAATTATGACATAACTCAGGCTAAACCTGTAATTTATTATTGTTTGAGCATTGCTGTATCCAGATAAACAAATTTAAATAAATAAATCAAAAATGTATGTGGAAATGAGATGTCCAAATCTAGTAACAGCATTTGATAGTCCCAGATTAATCTTCTTGGGCAGTCTTCTTTATGGGAACATGATTCCTTATATCTGTGGTCATAAAGGATGACCTCAGGCTGGATATCACAACAAACATATAGTTCTTGTGTTTCATTAACACTTCGGACATCTGGTGAAGCAGGTAGGGGGAATGGTGAAGATGTGAGGTACATGCCTGGTCCACATAGTCCAATGCTAATGTACACTGTTGGGACCAGATACCATACTGGCACACTGGTTTCTATGCTGTTAAGGCTGTTTTGAGCAGTTAAATCATATACAGAAGTGAGTAAAACCCTGACTGATGTTTACTGCACACACAACTCTCTGTAAATTGCTAGTCATGTGACGTGAAGGACAGGGGCCCTAAATCAAAAAAAGCTCAATTCTCCATACAAATGGCAGCTCCATTCTCTGTCTGCTTGCCCTTTACCAGTCAAGGAACAATTACACATAAATTCATCTCATGCCTGACCTGTTTTACCCTGATGGAGGCAGAATAAGCCCTATTAGGGTACATACTGATAAGTCAATCATGGTCAATGGACTGACTCTTTCTTGTAAATTTTATGAATCACCATACAGTAGAGCTATTTCCAAAGTGAGGATAATTGGTTCAGTAGGTCAGTTAGGAGGGACAGCTTGTTTGTCAGGAGGAGAATTATTGAGCAAAAAACATTATATACTAGTTATGATAAGGCACTGTAGCAATGTTTGGCATGGATCAAGAGTTAAAACAGATAGTTACTCTTTTCCTTAATGGACAACTAGTGAAGGTATTTCAACTAACACTGACTACAGTTTGGGAAACTGACCACAGTTTGGGAATCCTTCTAGCTGAAGTGACAGCTACCAGAAAAAGCATTTCCCTAGAAAGATATATTAAGTCTGCAGAAGCTCAGGGTTCAAATGAAAGGAAGACTTTTCAAAAACAATTACCCATCCCAAACGTATCAGGTGTCTTAAAGTGGTCTCAGGATTAGTGTTCCATTAGGAAAGGCTTTGCAGACTTTTATTGAGACTAGCTATGAAGAATTATAGTCCTCCAGAATAAAAAGCTTTTGGAAGTCACTCAATGACTGATAGAGTGAGAACAGATAAGAGATCTATTACATTTGCAGTCACCCAGATACAAAAATAGGTCCAATACCTTCTATAAGTGTTGGCATGTATTAGGCTTCTGTGAGAAGGAAGGTAACTGAACTATTCTGGAATTGAAATATGATTATTCTCCAGTAGTAAGCCTGGAGAGGTCAGGCAGTTATCCAGAGGGAGTTAATGTCCAGCTACAATTTGCCTATCAGGCAAGTCATGAGTGTTTTGAATTGATGAACATATGTGGGGTTTTCCAGAAATCGAGGAAAGAGAAGGGGAAACTAAATTTGTAGACGCCACTATGCTGATATAAGCAGAGTATCAAGGTACTATATTAACACCCATACTATTTGTCTGAACTTATTTTATTATCAGTACTTTGTCTAATTGTATTTTTAACAAGGATTCTCTGGACTGTCTGTCATAATCATCATATGCTTTCACAGCACTTTTTTTTGATAATACTACACATTTTAATTCAACAACATTATATTTATTAATGTGCAAAGCATGTGTGACAGAGGAGCTAATATGACTAAGTGATTTGTATTTTACTATGTTCTTGTAGTTTTTGTTTTTGCAGTACATGAAAGGTTACCAGGACAGACAGCATGTAGATGATTGATTACAATGAGTTTATAAAAGTTTATTTGCACCTCCGATTTTTGTCTATTAATAATCTATTCTTTATGAACATATGTATACATTATATAACTATTACTCTGATGTAATAAAATGTTGGTGAACTTAAGACACTAATACATTTCTACCCATTGATCAAAAAATGTTACAGTTATTGAAGATTTTTATTAACAAATCATCTTTACGTTACTTCAGTATTAAGCAACAACTGATGTAAATAATGTCATGTGACATTGCATTCTTTAACAAAATAAACCCATGTTTGACGTTGTTTTATTTGCGAATCTGTCATTGCAATAAATTGCTGCTCATTGATACTGGTTGACAAGGCACAATCAGAAATGTGTTAAACAACATAAACCAGTTCATAATTAAACTATACATAGCTATTATGAGTATGTAGGTAAAAAGCTAAACAAATGTATATCCTAATTAAGACATAACCATTTAGTTCTTGTTTATTACTTGCTTATATACTACACTAACTATACATAATGAAATAATGCTTCTGATCAATTAGTATGTATCAAAAATCAGGATTTATTGGCACATTTCCAAAAAAGAAGTATCACAATTAATTTGCATGACTGATTTAATATTTTCCTCTCTGTTACTAGTCAGTTCTTCTCATTTCCTCTTGTTCAGGATAAGATGTTCCGCTTTCCCTGTAAACATGTCCATAAAGTGGCATAATTTTGGTAAAAAGTCATTAAAAAGTGTCAGCTTGTACAAAATTATCCTAGCTACATTAAATTATTATTTTAACTTCCATAATACATATAAAATCAATTAAGAGACTTATTACATAATCATAAAAAATGGCATTTTCATCAATTGTCTAACTTCTCCTACTCAGATTTATTTCTTATCATAACAAATTTAAATGTTCAAGGAAGTTCAACTAACTTATAAAACTGGTTTAATAATTCTTTCAAACATCTTCTAAAGCAGAAACTAGCTGCTGTTTCAGAAAGATATAGAGACAGTTTCTTAAAGGATTTACGTGTGAAGTTACATGCTGAACTGAGTAGCTACCCCACTCCCAAGTTCAAACGATAATGATTGAAGAATCTCCATTCAGTGTATCCTAGTGAGAGCTGACAAAGCCCTATGCCCAATCCCAAAAGGTTAATCAGGCTTACCTGAACACAAGCACAAACATAAACAATGTATAAAAAAACAAGAAAAGGACCAAACCAACACTACAACCAACCATTTAAAAAATATATATATATATATATATATATATATATATATATATATATATATATATATATACATATATATATATATATATATATATATATATATATATATATATATATATATAATAATGAAAACCGAGTGCTTTTATCTATATTCAAAATTACACAGACTTCACCACTCTGATAGAATCAGGCTTACCTCACTGAAATAATTTTGCATTATTCATTGGTGATGCTTAATCAGAGGCAATGCCCTTTGAAATGAGCAGGATTCTTAGCAAAGTGGAAGCTCCGCCTTTATATGTATCGGCAAACAGTATATGGTAGAAAGCTGGAGTGTCTTCACTACATAGCTCCACATACACATGGAGCTGTACTGCAGGCTTCAGGAATCAAGGCTGTGATTGGACCACATATGTGCAAGACTATGTGTAGTGCAAGCCATCCTCCAAACTCCTTCAGCGATGGGTCACTTTAGTGGTTTGTTAAAAACAGATTGAATTCCCTGATGGCCCATTTCCAGATGGGTTGACTACAGACATAATGTCTTTGCTGGCTATTACTCATGTATTCATCAGTCTACCCTACTGATGGATATTTCACACAGGATGTCTTCATAGCCATGCAGCTTCACTTATATGTCAGACTTAGTATTGTAGGCAGCTCCCTGTCTGCAATACCAGGTCCAAAATACACCCCAAAACTTTGTCCAGGTACTGATACTTTTTGGAATTTTTGTATCAGACATCAAAAAGGGCAACAAGGCCATCTTATTTGTGGATGGTGGTGAGATTAAAGAGACAGGGGAATATGGGTGTGCAGACCATCGGCATGATCAGAAAGGACTGGTACAGTGAGCTGAAAAGTATCTAATTTTTGGTGAATGGAAGTGTAGTGTCCTTTTCCTGGGGTAAGGCAACACAAAGAAAAAAAATAATGAAAATACATTGATTTGGAAGTAGCAGCAAATAAAGCTAACACACACAAACTAAGACATCTCAAGCCAAGACAAACAAGATGATAGCCTAGATCCTTAGTTGAAAAGACTCCATAAACAAAGAGGTTATATTACCCATTTACAGATCACTGGTCAGGCCTCAGGGAGTACCGTGTTCAATTATGTTACCATACAGGAATGAAAATATCAACAAATCAAGAAAGTACAAAAAAGTCTACCAGGACAATAAAGGTAAAGGAAAACAAGTAATATAATGAGAGAGGATTGGAGCTAAATGTATCCACATAAGTGACAAAAGGGAGGACTTCATATGAGTGCACAAGACACATAGGAGACATGGGAATGTCACACAGCTCAAGCTGAGAGCCAAGGAGAAACCATTTGTGACAGATTAATGGAACGACACTCAACATAGACATCAGAGTTTTTTCATAGAAAGAGAAGGAGATAAAAAAACAGGTTATTTAGAACGTAATAGCCGCCAGACCACAGGGATTACCGAGAAGTAGCTGGATGGGTAAATGATAAGCGAAGGGTTGCTGAAAAGCACACTGAAATATAATAATTTTCACAAGTATGGGGCACTAGATAGACACACTTGTCTCTTTGTGCAGTTATAGCAACACAGAATATTGTTAGGATATTTCTTATTCTTCTTTTTGCTTCAGGAAGACATGAGGTGAATAATTTTCTCCTTCAGAACAAAGGCTATGTGAAATATACCATCCACTTACTTTCTCATGTAATATTGCCTTCTCTAATTAGTTATGGTAAAACTCCTTGCTCCAATGCTTTTGGGTAGTGTTTGCTGGTTTATATTTTTTTTATATAACTCTAATGGAATCTGGTGGAATCTAGGTTAAAAAAAAAGGCTACACTCTGTGTGGCAGCGGCTGCTTCGGCTCAACAGGAAAATGTGCATTATCTGTCTTGTTTTATGTCAAAATCATTGAAAAGAATGGAATCTGGGGCAAATACAGAAGGAAAACTAAGTTATGAAAGAGATAGCTTACTAGAAATTTGACACCTAAGCTCACAGTGCAGAAGGATCGATGGGCTGCTGTCTGCAGGGCCTGTGAGGCCTACAACACTTCATGAACTACAGAAACCAGGAATTATACTCAAACATGGTCCAAATAGCCTTCTCCAAGCAAAGCTGTATGCTACCACATACAGGAAGTGGAAAAGAAGGAAAAGATGTGAAAGAACAAAGAAACATGGATCTCGTGCTGGACTCGCTGACAGGTTAAAATCTAACCAATACAGGCCTGCACTCCTATCCTTGCTACTGGCTAATGTTCATTCCTTGGATAGCAAAATGGACTACATAACCACTCATAGCAAGGTGAAAAACAACTGTGTACTTATGCTTACTGAGACGTGGTTAAACAGCAATATAAATGATAGTGCAGTCTATGTAGAAGGGCTTACATTAAAATGTAGCAGACAGAAACCAGGCAATCTGTGGAAAATCAAGGTGAGGGTATGTCTGTATCTATGTCAACAGCAACTGGTGCACCAACTGTGAGATGGTTACTAAACACTGCTCTGAAAATATTGAGTTTATGTCATTGAAATGCAGACTTTTCTACCTGCCAAGGGAGTTTAATGGTGTGAGCATCACAGTCGTGTACATTCCCCCCAGTGGCATACTAACAAGTCACTGAATATATTTTACCAGTCAATCAGTGAGCTACAAAACCAGAATCCAGAGTTTGCTCACATAATAGGAGGTGATTTTAATCAAGCAAATCTGAAAACAGTTTTACCTCATTACTTCCAAAATGTGGTCTTTGCAATGATGGGAGAGAACGTTCTGGATAAGGTATACACCAGTGTCAAGCTAGCATATAAGGCAGTACCTCATCCACATCTAGGTAACTCAGATCATCACTCCATTATGCTACTACCAGTATATAGGCCATTGTTAATCAGAAGAAAGCCATCCAGGGAACAAATAAGGGTATGGCCAGAGGGAGCAGTCTCAGCACTCCAGGACTGCTTCAAAAGCACAGACTAGAATATATTCAAAGAAGCAGCTACTATTGACTAGAAAATTAACCTGAATGAGTACACAGAGTTTGTGATGACCAATATATTAAAGCGTATTGATGATGTGACAGTCAACAAGAGCATCACCACATGAGTGAATCAGAAACCCTGGCTCACAAGTGGAGTGTACGAGCTCTTGAAGGTATGCAATGCTGCCTTTAAGTCTAAATACAAAGATGCCCTTAAAGAAGCCAGAAGGAAACTAAGTAGATGAATAAGAGAGGCTAAGTGGGCCTATGGACAGAAAATTCAAGGTCACTTCTTGGACCTGATAGACTCCAGGCATCTGTGGCAAGGTATACAATCTGTATCAGACTGCAGGCTCCTCCCTTCTCAATGTGATAATAACACAGAGTTTCTCAATGAGCTCTACACCTACTTTAGCAGGTTCAAGAAGGGAAATAATACAATGGCAACGAAACTGCCCACCAACCAAGAATATGTAGTGCTTTTCCTTCACTCAGCAGATGTTCAAAGGGTGCTGAAACAGATCAACCCAAGAAAGGCAGCTGGTCCTAGGGAGGTGCTCAGTGACTGTACCGACCAATTAACTACTGTTCTCACTGATATATTCAACATTTTTCTGCATCAAGTCACAGTACCCAAGAGCTTCAAGAATACAACCATTATACTACTGCCCAAGAAGTCTCCACCCTCAAGCCTGAATGACTATCACCAGTAGCTCTCTGTACCGACCAATTAACTACTGTTCTCACTGATATATTCAACATTTTTCTGCATCAAGTCACAGTACCCAAGAGTTTTAAGAATACAACCATTATACTACTGCCCAAGAAGTCTCCACCCTCAAGCCTGAATGACTATCACCAGTAGCTCTCACCTCCACTGTAATGAAGTGCTTTGAGAGATTTGTCAAAGACTACTTGACATCAAGTCTCCCTGCAACGTTAGGCCCACTCCAATTTGCTTATAGATCCAATCGTTCTACAGAAGATGCCATCTGACTGGCACTTCACTAATCCTTGGCACACCTGGAGAACAAAAACTGCTATGTCCTTGTGTTATTTATTGACTTAAGCTCAGCCTTCAACACAGTCATCCTCCAACATCTGATTGAGAAACTGATCCATCTGGGTGTTAGCACACCTTTACGCAACTGGATTCTGGACTTTCTTATTGACAGACCACAAAAGGTATGCGTAGCCAACAATACCTCATTGAGCATCACACTAAACTCTGGAGTACCTCAAGCATGTGTCCCGAGTCCCTTGCTGTTCACCATGCTGACACATAACTGCATCACTAAGTACAACACAAACTACATTATTAAGTTTGTGGATGATACTACAGTGGTGGGTCTCATCAGCAATGGTGACGAAAAAAACATACAGAGAGGAGGTGAACCAACTGATTGACTGGTGTGACAACAACAACCTGGCTCTCAATGTGAATAAAACAAAGGAGATGACAGAAGACTTCAGGAAGAGATGCAAGGCCCATTCTCCACTCACAATCAAAGGATAAACAGTGGAAAGGGTGAAGAGCACCAAGTTCCTGGGGGTGCTGAAGACTTGTCTTGGTTAATAAACATTAATCACATTGTCTAGAAGGTGCAACTGCATCTACACTTTCTAAGAAGGTTGAGAAGAGCAAAACTACCACCTTCAGTTCTCACAACCTTCTACAGTGGTACCATTGACAGCATCCTGACTAATAATCTCATGGTTTCAGATCACAAATCTCTATAGAGAGTGGTGAAAGTAGCAGAAAGAATTATCATGTCCACACTCTCATCTTTCCAAGACTTGTACTCTGCTAGGTGCCTCAGCAGAGTCATGAATATAGTCAAAGACTGCACTCACCTTGCCCATGGGCTGTTCTCACATTTGTCTTCAGGCAGGAGATACCATAGCTTGTGTTGCAAAACCACCATATTTAACAGAAGACTTCTGAACTCCAGTAATAACATATACCATGCTGGTCATGGAGATCTGGAGTTACAATGCTGAAGTAATTCACACACATATGCAATAACTCTATGAGTACAATCTTATACATTATGTACAATATTAACGATGCCAAGTTAACATTCTGTACAATATGCCAAATTAGCATTCCATGGAATTTGAAATCTGTCTGATTTTGATCTGTGCAATATTTTGGGTACTGAAGAAGACGTGTACGTGGAATAGTTTTGGTGCATGTCATTGTACTTGTTACTGCATTGCACAAATGCCTTACTGTTGTTACTGTTGGATTAGCTTTAGTATATGTGCTATTGTTGTATTAATATTATCAGTATATGTTGTATGCACATTGAGTTCGAAGTAATGTAATTTTGTTTAGTTGCACTCATGCAGTCTGAATGACAATAAAGTTAACATTGACTTGACTTTATGGTTTTTACTGTATTTTTAGGAATTTTTATTTCTATATGAATCATGAATATTATCTCAGATAAGTATTTTTGTGTGGTATACTTCACTTTACAAGTTTTCCTAGACATTGTAGGTTGCAATCCATATAGATGTACTGAGGCATAAGACTACAATGTAGCAGCATTCTTCATGTTGTAATCATGTCTCACAATAACAACAAAAAAAATGTCAAAAGCAAAGATTCACAGTACTTCTCATGAAGCATTAAGAAGTCTGTGCTTCTTTGGATGAGGAGCATGAAAGTCTGCAGCAGTGCAGGTTAGGACACAGCTTTCACACAACTGCATCTTTTCTCTGCTTTGACAATTGTGTTGGATTGCCTGGTTAGTACAGGCCTGCATGATATTCTTATCCCATAGCTACATGATACTGCTCTGGAAATATTAAAATGATACAAATAGGATGTAGTTTCTATTGATAGCTCATTTCTGCAGGATCATGATTTACATGATATACCAGATGGAGTTTCCAGAAATCTCTGTGTCGTGGGACAGTGATGTGCAACCTGTAGCACATTGCCAGGAATGTAAACAAAACTGGGGTGGGAGATGATATCAAATGGATATCAAATGGAGGAAAGGTGAAATAGCACTGATAAAGGGTAAATGTTTATGCTGGTGCAGTCAGCAAAGTGAGTAGAAAAACATGAGTAAAATGTGGAAATACACAATTTTTTTCAGTCCCAATTTTATGTGTGGTATACATGCTCGTGGCAACTACTTTAACTGTATGGAAGCTAGTGGTTACAGCAGTTTCACGGTACATCTGCCTGGATTTATGGCCCTGTATAAATGAGATGGGATTCTGAATTGTGACAGCCAGACCTCCCAATCATTCCAAATTACTCGGTTTTTACCGAGTTTTGGGTTCCAAATGAAGGGGTGCCACAATTCCCTAGTGGCACCCCTTCATTTCCGATTTTTCTTAGCTTTTTTAAAATTTTCACACTGTCGGAGCTGATGTCATCACGTGCACAATGACGTCAGCTCCGTCAGGCTACCAGCCAGTCAGAATTGAGCTCAAGGAGCTGACATCATCATTTCCGGCTGGCTGACTTAAATTTTAAAACAACGGGAATTGCAAGCTGGCGGGCCACGCTTGTGCAGGATTACTGAACAGGGAAGCTGAAAACACTTCTGCAAAGCAGTTTGCTGAACAGAACAGAAGTTTGCTGATCCAGGATTGGGAAGCTGAAACGCTTGGAGCCAGGATTGGGAAGCTGAAATGCTTGTGCAGAGCAGTTCGGGGGATATGGCAGGGAAGTAGACGCTTGTGCAGAGCAGTTCGACAGAAGCGGGGATATGGCAGCAACAACGGCAGGGATTAATGGCAGCAAAGAGCAGTTCACCGAGCCGGGAAGCTGAAGCGCTTGTGAGAGCAGTTGATTAATGGCAGCAACTGATCAGAAGCTGAAACGGGTAAGGAACAGTGTGTGTTTGTGAAAATGCCCCCATATAATACATTTGGTGGCTAGAGGTATTCAGGCTCAAACCCTGTACCTTTAGTATAGGGTAAAAAGAGCCTACTATCCCTAGCCACCACCATTTCTGAGTGAGTTGAGAGCTATGATGAGAACGAAAGTGAGAACATGTTTTTTTTGTGCTAAGAGTTTAGAGCTATGATAAGAAGTGAGCACACAATTTGTATTCCCCTATTATTATTTTTGTGCTAACAGTTCAGAGATATGGTGAGTGAGAACTGAATTTGTATTCCCCTATTGGCTTTGTTGTTTGTCCATGTTTTTTGTGTTGAGGTTAAGAGCTATGTTGAGAAGTGAGAAATGAATTCACTAAATGATGGCTATTAAGTTTCAGTCTTCCTATTTTTCAGGCAGCTGCTGATTTGGGATAGTGGTATGTTGTTCTGAATGTAGTGCATAGAGTCCTGGGTTCAAAACCTGCCAGTGAAATGCATGATGGTAGCACATTTTATTCTAGCAACTTTACAAAATTACACAAGCAATGTTTAACATGTGTCCCTGGTTGACCCTTTGTCCCCCCCCCCAAAAAAAAAAATGAAATTGAAAATAAGTGCAAGACGCTGTGCAAGATGCCTATGGCTTACACTACTGTCATTCTATTTATAGTATGGGTGTGGAAGCAGACTTTTCTGATGGAAAAGTACTGAATTGTGCAGTTTTGTCATTGGTTCATGTGTTTTGTTTCATTGCCTACAGTACAGATTACTGGTGATGTTCAAACAATAAATTTAAAATGCGCTCTAACATGTGTGTTGTATTATACAAGGAATATAATTTAATAAAGTCAGGAAGGTGTATAAAGAAAAGAACACATGTATGTTTCTTGTTTTGTGTGCAAGGGGCCAATGATTTGAAAACAGCCCAAAGGTAATCTTTATCCACCACTGGCCAGATGCATTTTCTTTGGATGTGGTGTGGGTTTCAATGCTGTTTCAATGAATGTGAGTTTCAAGGGCAAAGTTTAATGTCAAGCCTATTTTCATTGTGAGATAGTATTGCTTTGTTTACCAGATGATGTATTTTAGTGTTTCTGCATTGTTGTGCTGTAAAATGTAAAAACAAAATTCAAATAATTGTAGAAGTAAAGCAGTATGCATACATTAGTGTTTATGGTAAATGGGGCAAAATAGTCAGGTAACAGGACACTGGAATGACTGCAGGGGGACTCTAGTGCCATGTTTTGGTTGTCTGTTCTTCAATTTGCGTTTGAAAGTTGGTATCCCACAATTACATTGGAATGGGTGGGGTTACATAATTATGTATGCAAATTAGATGTTAATCAGCGTACAGATTTGTACCTATTTTTCATGGGCCTTGTCCAGATTTTTGATGTTTCCAGGTTGAGAGGTATGGGACAGCTTACAAAATAGAAGATCGACGCATCACTCAATAACAATACAGAGAGTTCACTGAAAGATGAGCAACCATGATGCAGCTATCAAAATAACATCTGTGGCATGAGTAATCAGCTTTGCAATGTCCTACAAACCCAGAAATCTGAACAAGAACTGAATAAATATCACACTATCTGAATCAAGTTACCTGTGACCACTTTTATCCACAGACTCAGCCAGTATAAACCCAGTCACTATGCACAATTTACTGACTACATGACTAGCTGTAATCAGCACACCATGGGCCTCCCTGTTACCCACTAGTCTCTTCTGCACTTCAACAGTACCCTCCTCAGTTTCCCCCTTATCCTGACACCATACAGATTACTTCTTTCTTGCTTTTTCATATTTAGTCTTACTTTTTAATCTACCCTCATGCTTTTAAGACTTGTAAAACTGGCCAAGTCTGTACTGTATTTCATGTCTGGAAGAAGTAACTGAATTTAACCAGGAGTACGAGGGGTGCAAGGACCCCAGAAGTCATAGAGGTCTAGATGCTCTGAGATGCATCTTATAGGTTTTTTACAAACTTTTGATGTAATAGCGACGGCCTGAAAACAATCAAACCAAAAATAAATAAAATAAAATAAAAATCATGAATAAGGAAATATACTCAGTCTTCTTTTTTTTCTTTCAAGGAAGCATAAGTTGTGTCTAAAGCTTAATGAGCAAAGCTATGAAAATAACAGTTCCCAATAAGCTGAGAAGATGCATACAAGGATGGAAACATTCCATCTGGTAACAGTGCCTGTCTTCCTACCACTCCAAAAAGACATCATCTTCAGTATACTACTCTGATGTTAGCAAGGATGTAGAAAAAATGAACAAATTGTCACGTCTCTATTATATATCAAAGGGTCTGAAAGAAGAAACTAAAGCACCTGGATAAAATCCAAAAAGAGTAGAGAACTTCACAAAGAAGGGAAAGAACAGCCAAAAACTCAATGGGAGACCCAGGTGCTGTTATATGGCAACATTACTCGGTCAGGCACTCTGCCAGTGATGAGTTGCTGTCATACAAATCCTACCCAGACTGTCACAGACAGGTACTTGTTGGGTACAGTAATGGCTAGCAACATGTAGAAACATCACCTTACATTTTAGGATGTGACGTTTTACATTTATTTCCAAGTTCCCATGGTTTCTAATTGGAATGGAATGGTAACTTAAATGATTGGTCAAAATGCATTGGTAGTGTTATTTAAACAGCAGTGTAAAGTCATCCCACTGTTTGTTTGTCTGATGAAGGCGAGTTATTTAACTTGCCGAAAGCGCTAACGTATATTGGAAATAAACTTGTGGAATTATCAGCCTCTCTCATCGTGTTTCAATTGCCTTAGCATTTTTCAGTGGTTCGTGGATAATTTGTCTTGTTTGGGTACAGTGATGATGCTTGACTGTAACAGAAAGTGAAAAAATATGCACATTACTTCAACAAAGTCAGCATTACAACTGATTATTTTGAAGAAATGACAACAGTGTCAATTTTATCCAACAGAAATCCTCTGCATCTAGAAATTAAAGAAATTAAAGTTAACATTATTAACTGATTATACCTAAGATATCAGAATGTTATAAAATAAGAATAACAGTAATTGGATCAAGTAAATAATTTTAACCTCCCACCCACACACACACAAAACAGATGTGACCATCATTTACACCCAATTTTATGGCTATGGCAACATACCTCATGTTTGATTGCAATCAAATGAATAAATACATAAATACATAAATTACTGACAGAGAAAAAAATTATCATCTTCCCTGTTCACTGCTGTCATACACTGCAAATGAATGCAATCTTCCCCACCATATATCTCTCCCCTTATCACTCAATAAAAAAGCCAAAATTTTAGTGGGTGATAAAGGACCAAAATCAGAGATAGCTGTTGTTTTTATATACTTAGAAGCTTTCTAAAATAACCAACTATATTTCAGCATGCTTTTTGAAGGTTGTAAATTTTGAAATTCAAATGTACATCATCATTATTTATTGACTGAGAACCTTAATAATCTGACAGAAAAAAACACAGACTTTATGAGGAAAAGACTAACATATGATGCAAAAAATCAGAAACATTCAGCAAAAACAGAGATAGCTGAAAACATCCAAGCCCCACACACACAAAAACACACAAATACGACCATAGATTGTATGACTGTGCAAATCAAATCTCTGACTGCAGTCAAATTAATGGATACATGCATACGTTCCATACAGTAATTAATCTTGTCAGCTTACTGTTTTGAGAATACAGAGTGTAACTCACTGCACCCCCCATACCTCCAAACCTCTTAGTTCACAAATAAGGGGAAAACCTAAAATAATGTGGACACTGGACCAAACTCAGGGACAGCTACAGTCTTTGCATACTTAGACATTTGTTAGAATAGCAGGCATTGTTTTTGAAGGCTGTTAAGTCTGAAACTCAAATAAATGTCATCATTATTTATTGACTGCAGTCTTTACCAAATTGTCAGAATATTTACAATCTTTAAGAGGAGCAAACCAAAACATGTCTGCAAAAATCAGAAACATTTTGCTATGTTAGGACAATTTTGAGCATGTACCCCACCATACAAACATACATACATACAAACACACACACATACATACATACATACATACATACATACAGGGGCGGCTCGTGGTATCGGACTGCCGGACTGCAGCCCTCTCACCTAGAAAAGAAAGAAAAAAAAATCTGTTAAACTAAAAAACAAAAAAAAAAAAAAAAAACATGAGTCCAGATAAAGAAACACTGCTGCAAATGCACCCAGGAATCATTGTGGGAGGTCCAGACTGCATCGGCTGCAGGCAAATCCAATCAGGACTAAGAGGTGAGCTGCTTTTGTGGGATTTTCATTGCACAGGCTCAGTCAGGAGGGAAGTGTAGCAGGGTAGCAGGGTTTGGTCAATGGCTGGATTGCTCAATGTCATGCAGGTGGATTTTGGTTCTTGGTCAGACATGATGCTGCTGGAGTGTGTGTGTGTGTGTGTGTGTGTGTGTGTGTGTGTGTGTGTGTGTGTGTGTGTGTGTGTGTGTGTGTGTATGCCCCAGTTGCAATATACTGGTGGTTAGACTCATGGTGGTGTGGTAGGGAATACCTCAGGCTTGAACCCTGTACCTTGTATGCAAGTGTTAAAGACCTGAATTCCCCACCCACCACCATTTGTAAAAAGATTGCAGATTTTTGCCTCATATTTGATCTGATCTATTCCTCATAATATCTGTGTTTTTTGAATATTGCAATGCTTGAAATTTGATGGTGCAGTGGTAGCATTGTTGCCTCACAGTTGTAGGTTCTTGGGTTATTCTTGGCTGGGGTGCCTTCTTTGTGGGGGGGGGTCTGTATCTTCTCCCTGTGTTTGTGTGGGTTTGCTTTTGTGTCCTCCCATGTTACAAAGACATATCTGCATTATTTCTTCCTGGGCCTCTGCTGAGAATTGTTTTTTTTTTGTTCCAAGTCAGACTGTCCTGATTAACAAATTGACAGGCATTTGAATTTCAGACTTCAGGTTTCTGAATGTTTACTTCCTTACATATTTGATAGTGCAGTGGCAGTATTGTTGCCTCACAGCTATAGGTTTTTCTGGTTTGATTCTTGGCTGGGGTGCCTTCTGTGTGGAGTCTGCATCTTATCCCTGTGTTTGTGTGGATTTGCTCTGGTGTCCTTACATATTTGATGGTGCAGTGGCAGTATTGTTTTCTCACAGCTACAGGTTTTCTGGTTTGATTCTTGGCTGGGGTGCCTTCTGTGTGGAGTCTGTATCTTATCCCTGTGTTTGTGTGGATTTGCTCTGGTGTTCTGCCATTTTACAAAGACATGTGTTTACAGTATTTCTCCCTGGGCCTCTGCTGAAAATTGTTTTTGTTCCGTCAGAAGTAAAATTGACAGGCATTTGAATTTCAGACTTCATATTCTTCAGAAAATACATAGTAAAACAACTTTTTTATTCTAGCAATAAATATATAGTAACACATCCTTTTATTATAGCAATTTTTTAAGTTTATAAGATGACTATTTGAAATCTGTCCTTATTTTTGGGACTGTAATACCCTGTTATTGGCTTTGTCCAGGTTTTTTGTGCTAAGGTTGACAGCTATGGCAAGAACTGAATTCACTGAATATGTTTGATGGCTGTATTCCCTCATTACTGGGTTTGTCCAGGTGTTTTGTGCTAAGAGGTTGACAGTTATGGTGAGAACTGAATTCATTAAATGATAGCCATTTAAGTTTCAGTCTTCCTCTCTTTCACAAAGCAGCTGATTTGGCATAGTGGTATGTTGTTCTGACTCTTTTGCACAGGGACCTTGGCAGTAAAATGTATGGTGGTAACACAGCATTTTATTCTAGCAGCTTTCCAAGATTATAGAAGCAATGTTTAATGTGTCCCTGGTTTTTGCCCTTTTGACCCACCCCAATAAATTTGGCTTTTTCCAGACTTCTTGTGCTGCGAAGTTGAGATGCAGTTGAATATTGCGTAGATTTTACAAGGAGCTGAGAGCTGCAGGGGAAGAGAAGTTTAGTGCTGATTATGCTAAGTCAGCTCACATTGCTAATAGCACAACAGGTTGTGTACTTGCTTTTGATGCAGAAGGTTGTTGGTTCTACTCCCATAAGGGCTGAATGCTGCCGCACTGAAAGTTAAGATACTAACTATGAGCCTGTTATCAGTTTGCCATCCATTTCCTATTGCAATATTACTAGCTTATTTTTAATGTAATTTAGGCAATTTATTCCTCAGGGGCATCAGACACTTTATTTTTCGATGAAGCCATGAAATATAAAGGTGATTGCTAACAGCAACCTCTTCATTACAGATTTATTTAACGTGGAATTATTTAGATGAATTTTTTACTATTTCAGAGATTGTGCATATTTACTGATAACGGTGGACTGTAGAATTGTGCATATTTACTGATAATAGTGGACTGTAGAAGTTTGAGTAGACTTTTATGATCAAAATGTTCTGAATTGGGCAGTTTTGTTTCATTGTTTACTGGAAAAATGTTCAAAGCAATAGGAAGGTGTATCAAAGAGCAAATGTATGTTTCATATGCAAGGGGCCTATGATTTGAAAACAGCCCAGAATTAATTTTTATCTGCCATGGGTAAAATGTATTTTCTTTGAATGTGGGTTTTAATGTTGTTTCAATGAATGTGAGTTTCAAGGGCAGAGAAGTTTTAATGCCAAGTTTGTTTAGCAGATGTCTTAGTGTTTGTGCTGTAAAATACAAAATAAAACTTTCAAATGAAGTCCAACTCATCATAGAAGTAAAGCAGTATGCACATTAGTGTTTATGGTAAATGGGGTAAAATAGCCAAGTAATGGTTCATTGGAATGGCTGCAGAGGCTCCATTCAACCATGATTGTGTCAGGGGGGAAGGGCAGCAAACTCAGACAGGCCCAGCTGAACTATACCTCCCAACTGTCCAGATTTTCAAAGAATGAATAGATTCTTGCTTCTTATTTTTGGTTTGTTCTTCATAAAATTTGTAGTTTTCTGGCAAATCATTTAGGAATTAAGTCACTGAATAATGATACACTGAGTTTCAGACTTCATAACCTTCAGAAAAATGCATGTTAAAGTGAGAGCTGTTCTATCAATTGTTTCAATTTATACAAGAGCAATTTTTAGTACTGTTTATATGTTCCCCCAATATATTTGGCCTTGTTCAGATTTACTGCATTAACAGGTTGAGAGGTACATGCAAATAAATTGCTTTATAGAATTAGGCATAGCCAACCTCTCAACTGTCCCAGATTTTGGCTCAAAATGTTGCTCTTCCCCCTAATAATCCCTCCTCAAAATAGCAATTTTGGAAGAAAACATGCAGGGTTTACAATTAAGAAATAACTAATAATCAAAGTTATAGATTACTTGAAATGCAATCTTTTCTTTTGTCAGCTGCTCAAGTTAGCAGTACTAATATAAAAGTGTCCCTTCTTTGACAGGTTCCCAGCTGTATTGTGTGGCTATTTTATATTTTTGCATCACATTTTTGGTCCATTTTTTATAAAATTGTGTTTTTTGGCAAATTAGTGACAAATCACTAAAGACTGAAGTTAGAAAATGACAGACATTTGAGTTTCAGATTTTATACCCTTCAGAAAATTCATACTAATGCAAGACCTATTCTATTATATTTCTAAGTTTATTAGAGCAATATTTAAAAATTTTCCTTATTTTTGGGCCTTTGTCCCACTTCTGTGTATGGCTTTGTCCAGATTTCTTGCTCTGAGGTTGAGAGGTATGACAAATGTGTCAGGGCCATCACAGTCAGCCAGAGACATTTCAAATTGTGACATACTTGTTGCACCCCACTCCCCCATGTAGTGACTCTGGATGTGTCCAAGCAAGGCAAGGAGTAGTTATGCAGTGTAAATGTGCAGTGTGTCCCCCATCCAAGGTAGACACAAGTACTACAGTGGCTTTTCATCTGTCCTTGATTTTGCAGAATGGTCTGGTTTCTGTCATATTTTTGTACTGTTGATTTATGCTTATTACTCAGATTTATGCTTATTACTCAAAGTGCCTGTTGTTCTGTGTTTAAGTAGCAATGCTTTAATGACCATAAGGTAAGCTTGTCTGAGATCGTAAGATACAAGTAAGCTTTAATAAGCATACTGTTAAAGAATTGCCAACATTGAAAGCCTTTCTGTTGTTGCCATGCAGAGAATACTTGACTAGATAATGTATAAGCCTTGGGTATTAAAGGACAGGATTCCATTATTTTAAAAAACTCATTAAACTTGTTGGAGACTTCCAGTCATCTCTACAGACTTTACCCATAAACTAAACCGAATGCCAATCATGTGTGGTCCATAACCTGTACAGTAATCCTTTAAGCAATGTATCTTGAGCTTGTTTCTTGTTTGCTTTTCATTTTTTTACTTTGTTTATGTTTTCCCCATGAAACAAGTAGATAGTTGTCAGGCAGCAGGTCTTTTTTGGATAAGAAACATGTTTACAAGTGGGGGCATCACAGAGATTTCTACTTTCAACATGTTACTTGGTACTTTAATAAAGCTGAATATAAATTATAATTAGAACTGCAGTGCAAGGAGAAGTGGTTTGAGTTGAGTGCTTCTGGTTTTTCTTATACTTGATTTTGACTGGCATTCCAGTAATGTATTTAAAAAGTAATTTATTTTTTCATGCCTCACATCCTTTTGTTTCCATCTAGATAAAAAGTAAGCTGTCATGCAGCCAATGCATTGAAATATTTTTATTCTTCTACACTTATTTTTGTCTTGAATGGACTCTCATAATGATGGTTTGCCACCCAGGGCAGCGTATTTAATTAAAGTTAGTTTTTGTGGTTTTGAGCATAGCTCCTCCCCTTTCTAGTTGGCCACACCCCTTCCCCTTGTCCCCACCCATTCAGCTGTCTCCTGCGGCCCCCCTTTGATTTGAAGTCATCAGCCGCCACTGCATACATACATACACTTAAAACATTTCTTACCTTTCTAATTGCAGGCAGTCACAGGCATACTGTCTTAACTCATTCACTCCTATTGAGCTCAAGATGTTCGCACTGTAACTTCACATGGGCGGAGCTTAAGCCTTTTGACAGAATCAGATTATGTCCTCACATTTCAAACACATGTTCATATCTCTGGAACCACAGGGCTTATATAAAAAAAGTATAAATGGCAAACACTTCAGCACAAAATATTTTTATAGTGGTAGTATACTTTAGTTTCTAGGTCTTAAATTGAATTTTATAAGTCACAGTAAACATAGTAACTATTACATTTATAATATTTTGTAAACACAATGTAGAAACCCAGCTATGCACAATGCAGGTAAACCAAGTGCAACAAAAACCATAAAACATATAAACACAGTCCACAAAAGGGTTGCACTAGGAGCGACACAGGCAGGTAAAAGCCACAAATAAACAAGGCTAAGTGCTTTCACAGAAAATAAAATCTCTGCTTCATCAGATCCACCATATTCAAGACAGAAGCAGCTTAAATACTACATACCCCACCAATAATGAGTCAGATTAACTCACACACCTTTTTCTTTTAAAGATACAAATACATACAACCAAAAGCATATTATAAAAGACATTCATATATAACAAAGACATTTAAAATATTCACTTAAACAGCCTGCGGGTTTAAGAGGGACATTCTCATTTAGCCCCGACCCTTTGTGTGCTTGCATCCTAACAATCCATGCAAGTTCCACAGTTTCTGTACAATTCCTGATGTCACCCATTCTTAGAGTTTCAAAAACTCTATCAATAACCCTAAACTTAAACTTATGCTCAGCTCCCTTCTCCACTAGATGTTTCGCTAGAGCATTTGACATATACTTAATATTAATGGAATAAAGATGTTCCCTTATACGCTCCTTAAACTTCTGATTACTCTTCCCCCCATAAAATGAGGAACATGTGACACAGTGCGCTAAATAACTAACATCTTTAGTGTCACAACTAGCAGAGACTTTAAAGTAAAATCTCCTGCCATTATCAAGGTTCACTAAAACATTATCTGTGTCAATATATGTGCAATATGTACACCCTCCACATGGAAATGTGACACTTCTTTCAATTCCATCTCTATTCTCCTTAGCTGTATCAGGGTAGCAGGGAAGTCTCTTAAGATTATTTCTACGTTTGAACACAAAAGCAGGTTCATCATCGATAATGGTCCTAATCCTCTCGTCCATTAGCAGGACCTGCCAATGCTTCTTAATAATTTCAGTAACATCATTCAAGTTACTGCAATATGTTATTGGTAAGCTGAAGCATCTAAATGGTTCCTCCTTCTGTTCTAAATCCTCATCCCTGTGTCTCCGAGAGAAATATGGTCGCCATCGATTAGATCTAAGGTGGTGACTAGCATTTAGTCCAACTTCAGCTTCCCTGCACCTATATCCCCTCTCTTTAAGATTATGTTCTGAAACAGCCAATTCATCATGAAACCCAGAATCTCGAGCATTAAATCTAGATGCTCACATACCCTGTTCCTTAATGATATTGCAAAATACATATTAGGGGTGCATACTAGCCCTCTGTAGGAGGGAGTTCCTATAACACTCCTTCCTATATAACATGGTATCAAATGTCATATATGGTAGTCTAACAAACTTCATAGCCAGGTACTCTATCTCATCTGGTGAATATTTAATCAAAAATTTCAAGAAGGAAGTTGTGCTATGTATATAATCCAGAAAATATAATAGCTCCTCTTCATCTCCCAACCACTGCATATAGACGTCATCAACAAACCTATTATATAGGCTAACATACTTAGAGAGTCTATTTTTTTTCTATTCAACACATGATCATTCTCCCACTGGGTCATGACCATATTGGCATAGCTATTGGCACAAGATGTGCCCATAGCTATGCCAGAGATCTGAGCATAATAGGCTCCATAAAAAAGCAAAACATTATTTTCAAGAATTACATCAAGAAAGAGGCAAATCAGATTGATCAATTTACTTTCATACCCACTATGTTGCTTCAGATATTTTTCAACCAACTCTATGCCATCCCTATTAGGGATGACAGTAAAGAGTGAATTCACATCCATGGTAAGCATTAAACATTGTGGAGTTATAATACCATCATGCACATGTTCATATAGATTCCCTATAAACTGTTTGGAATCTCTCAACACTACTGTGTAACCATCTAGCACTGGTCTCAATAGCTTTTCAATAAAGATAGAAAAGTGCTTTGTTGGATCTGATGAAGCAGAGTTTTTATTTTCTGTGAAAGCGCTTACCCTTGTTTATTTGTGGAATAAACTGCAACAGATTTTGCCTGCCTGTGCCGCTCATAGTGCAACACTTTTGTGGACTGTTTTTGTACATTTTTCGGCTGTTTTTGCACTTGGTTTACCTGAGTTGTGCATAGCTGGGTTTCTACATTGTGTTTTGATACTACGATATGGACTCAGGGATATGGCAGAGAGTCTCAACAGAGAGAATACTATGAAGAATGGAGTTTTGAGCCTGGGCAGTAGTCGGTTAAATAAGTTCTTGGTTGGTGAACAGAACCCTATACTCAGTTCTGCCTTTATTGACATCGGGAAACCAGCTGGAGGTGGAGCAGAAACAGAGAGGGTTGTTCGTTTTAAAATACGCACCATGAAGAATGATTTGTATCACCTGAAACACCTTCAACTACAGCATTTTCATTTTGAGGCATGCCTGCAGCAGGGAGTGGTGCTGAGGGGACTGAGGATTCTAAAAATGCCCACATACTGGGATGTTTATCCAAAATTGCTAGTGAGGTGGCAGAAGCTCAACCTGGAAGTAAGTTTTAGCTATCTTAAACTTTTAATATACTTTTTCAAACCAATGGAAAGTGAGCTGGTGGATAAAATTAAAATACAACAAAATGAGCTATATAACTTAGCTGATACTTAACTGGCTGATGTAATGCTGAGTGAATTGATTGATAATATAGTGCTATATGAAAAGAGACTTATCATACAGAAGAAAAAGACTCGAGATCATGACACTAATGATTTTAACCAGGGTAATGTGTTTTCTTGGCCCAAGAACTCTAGTAGGGCATGTGAGGCTAATATTAATAATACACAGAGAACTTCTGTGCGAGCATCCACCAGTGACAATAATGGTGTAGTTAGCCCTGTAGTTATTACTAAGGAAAGGGCTGAGTCTGAGGTTGGGTCTTCTAATGGTTCTGTTTATAAGACCCCAATGGGCGATGGTACTGAAACAATTAAGGAACCAATTGTTAGATGTAAAAAAAATTATGAGGGCTCTGAGGATACTGAGAACAGTTTTGCCTCCCTTAAACCATTTTTTCCTGCCTGCCACTTCCATTTCAGCATGGGACCAATCAGTCGTTGGGCCAACAGAATCAAGGCAGAAGAAAACACAAACAACCAACAGACATGGGTGGCAAAAAAACTTAAAATGATGTGGTAAACTGTTTAGAGCCCTTGATATATAATATCTGACATAGAACATTATCTGACTCTGAGAACTTTGCGTTGAGCAGGGGACTATCTTTTATACCTGCTGGTAAAGCTGAAGTGGCAGGTACTGTTGTTGATCTAAGGGTTTTTGGAAGGAATTTGATGCTGAAATTGATTTATAATGATGGTAATGGGAATAATTGGACTGATTTTGCTTTTAAAAAAACAAGCACATTTGTACCACCAAACCAGCCTTTGGTGGAAGCCTTTTATGAGACTATGTGAGGATGATTTACAACAGATTTATGATAGACATGGTGGACATCATATTCTTAATAATTTGTCCTGGGATGAGTGTATAGCTCTGGAAAGACTATATACAGATGATGGTATTGTTATTCACCCTGCAGATAAAGGGGGGGGGGGCTATCGTAGTCATGGATAGGATAGGGATTTTTATTTTAATTCTATTTCTACCATGTTGAGTGATGTCACTGTATATGTTAAGATTGCATCAGGAGAAATCCAACAAATGGTTTCTCAAGTACATTGTGTTATACAAGATTGTTTTATGGGTGAATCTATTTCAGCAGATTTAGCTAGTTACTTGACTATTGATCATCCCTGTGTGCCTACTTTTCACAGGTTACCCAAGATACACAAGGACTCCATACACCCCCCCCCCTTTAGACCCATAGTAGTGGATGGTGGGTGGGTGATGGAGCCTTTTTCTATCTTTGTTAAAAAGCTATTGAGACCAGTGCTAGATGGTTACACAGAACTGTTGAGAGATTCCAAACAGTTCCTTGGGAATCTATATGAACATGTGCATGATGGTATTATAACTCCACAATGTTTAATGTTTACCATGGATGTAAATTCACTCTTTACTGTCATCCCTAATAGGGATGGCATAGAGTTGGTTGAAAAATATCTGAAGCAACATAGTGGGTATGAAAGTAAATTAATTGATTTGATTTGGCTCTTCCTTGATGTAATTCTTGAAAATAATGTTTTCCTTTTTTATGGAGCTTATTATGTTCAGACCTCTGGCGTAGCTATGGGCACATCCTGTGCCAATAGCTACACCAATATGGTCATGGCCCAGTGGGAGAATGAGCATGTGTTGAATAGAAAAAATAAATTCTCTAAGTATATTAGCCTATATAATAGGTTTGTTGATGATGTCTATATGCTGTGGTTGAGAGATGAAGAGGAGCTATTATGTTTTCTGGATTATATGCATAACACAACTTCCTTCTTGAAATACCTGAATATGAAGTTTGTTAGACTACCAGATATGACATTTGATACCATGTTATATAGGAAGGAGTGTTATAGGAACTCCCTTCTACGTAGGACTAGTATGCACACCTCATATGTATTTTGCAATATCATTAAGGGACAAGGTACATGAGCATCTAGACTTAATGCTCGCGATTCTGGGTTACATGATGAATTATCTGTTTTAGAAAATAATTTTAAGGAGAGGGAATATAAGAGAAGGGAAGTTGAAGTTGGACTAAATGCTAGTCACCACCTTAAATCTGATAGAGGGTGACCATATTTCTCTAGGAGAAACAGGGATGAGCATTTAGAACAAAAGGAGGAACCATTTAGATGCTTCAGCTTACCAATAACATATTGCAGTAATGTGAATGATGTTACTGCAGTTATTAAGAAGCATTGGCCGGTCCTGCTAATGGAAGAGAGGATTAGGGCCATTATGGGTGATGAACCTGCTTTTGTGTTCAAAAATAGAAAGAGTCTTAAGAGGCTTCTCTGCGACCCTGATAGAGCTAAAGAGAATAGAGATGGAATTGAAAGAAATGACACATTTCCAAGTGGAGAGTGTAAATATTGCACATATATTGACACAGATAATGTTTTTGTGAACCCTAATAATGGCAGGAGATTTTACTTTAAAGTCTCTGCTAGCTGTGACATTAAAGATTTTATTTATTTAGCGCACTGTGTCACATGTTCCTCATTTTATGTTGGGAAGAGTAATTGGAAGTTTAAGGAGCATATAAGGGAACATCTTTATTCCATTAATATTAAGTATATGTCAAATGCTCTAGCAAAACATCTAGTGGAGAAGGGAGCTGAGCTTACGTTTAAATTTTGGGTTATTGATAGAGTTTTTGAAACTCTGAGAATGGGTGACATCAGGAATCGTACAGGAACTGTGGAACTTGAGAGGATTGTTAGGATGCAAGCACATAAAGGGTTGGGGATAAATGAGAATGTCCCTCTTAAACCCGCAGGCTGTTTCAGTGAATATTTTAAATGTCTTTGTTATATATGAATGCCTTTTATACTATGCTTTTGGTTGAATGTATCTGTATCTTTAAAAGAAAAAGGGTGTGTGAGTTAATCTGACTCATGATTGGTGGGGTATGTAGTATTTAAGCTGCTTCTTTCTTGAATATGGTGGATCTGATGAAGCAGAGTTTTTATTTTCTGTGAAAGCACTTACCCTTGTTAATTTGTGGAATAAACTGCAACAGATTTTACCTGCCTGTGTCGCTCCTAGTGCAACGCTTTTGTGGACTATACTTTGTAAATAACTTACAATATCTCAGCAACCACTCAAGATGCACACATACTGTCAGTAAAAGTTTATTCAGCTAGCTGAGAGCTTTCATATGAAGCTAAGAAGTTGTCTGTGTTACTTCGTTGTTGGAATATTTAGAAAAATGTGAAAATTATATCAATATAAATTAATATCATAAAAACAATAGTTAATATCTAGTTACCTGTACTAGACAGATGTCAAATATTAATTCAGTTGAGTTTGCCATTGTGTAAGCTTTACAATGATCAAAACCTTGTACATAGTATGGCTTTGGGATTAGTGATGCAAATATGAAAAAGCACTATTTGATGCCTAGAAGCTTGAGTGGGAGTTAATTGCATATGCACCTGGAGGTGGTCACTTGGGTGAAATGAGTTAAAAATAGTATACAAAAAATAAATAAATAAATAAATGAGTAAATAAATAAAAGAAAATAAAAAAAACTTAGTCCCTTGTTCCAACACACACCAATAGTTAAGTGATATGATGTCTTTTTACTTTCAGTCAAGGCTCTTTATTATTTCTTACAGCGGTGATGAGACCTTTGTTGAGGAGAACAAAAAAAGGAGCCCCACAAATTGGTGGAGTAGGTTTGCTGCCAGACTGTTTACAAAACAGCCTGCTGAGTAAACTAAGATGACTTTTTTTAGTCTCACTTTTCTTGGAAATTTGCTCATGAATGGAGTTCTGAGAACAAACCAGGAAGTAAAACTGAAAATCAAGTTGACTTTTTGATTTTTGTAATGTTTATTTATTTTTTTCCCTTTTTCTTCTCTCTTTTTTTGGAGGGAGGGGTTGCAGCCCAGAAGCTAATGCCACGAGCAGCCCCTGCGTGAAACACAAAGCAAATGAAAAGTGGTACTGGTACTGTGCAAATCTAGCAACATGCATTTAGATTAGTTGTCCATTTTTATATTCAAATCAAAATCATAACATGCATCTTCATACCTGAGGCTTGCAGTATGTTATAATCTTTATTAGGTTTTTTAGACAACTAATTATAGATCATTTTACCAAGTCTCTTTCAAAGCATTTTTCATCATTTGCTTTTAACAATGCACTGAGTCTGTTATTGGGTTAAGGAATGGATGGCAATCCCTAGGATTCATTAATGCCTACACTAAGTTGTGACTGAATAGACTACACAATATAACTCACACCTTCCTCCTTCTAATTCAAGTTTTCCTACTCATTTTCTTGCAGCTTTACATACTGAAGGGGGTTCATAAAGGTTACCACAATGTGCAGACAGCATGTACACTTAGTGTAATCTTTCTGACTGACTCAAAAAGACAAAACATGTGGTAGGGATGTTCTTGAATACAGATCATGTACACTATGGGGGGAATTTAATAAAGTATGCATGGTGTTTTTTACCATGTAGGCAACGCGCCACACTGCTACATGAAAGTAAGCAAGCTTTATAGTCAGTAAACACTGCTGTGCAGCTCGCATGTACGCACCAACACAGGAAGGTCTGTGGCATGCAAGTCACCTCATAAGCAGGTGCATCTCATGCAAATGAGGCAGGCTGAGCAATCTAGCAAGCAGATAGGAAGCTCTTCAGACCCCGTGTCAGTGTCTGTAGTGTACATGGAAAAATTCCATGTGCAGGAGTGTAGACAGACAAAAGGGGCTGTAAAAATGTAGATATATGGACAGAAATTGCATACCATATATAGATATAACCTAAACTATCCTCCAGTGTGTCTGAAAAAAGTAAAGGAAATAAGTTAAATACATTTTTTTAATAATGTGGGCATGTTTGTGAGGTGTGTTACAGTGTGCAAACAATCGCTATAAAAAAAAAAATTGGAAAAAAATAAATTGATATTATGTGACAGAACTGTATTACAGGACCTTGTGTGGAGCATCTACAATGGTGCATTGGTGCTGTTGCTAACGTGGTAAGGCTATGAAGTATGTAGTTTCCAGGTTCTGAGCATGGATCTCAATATAAATGAGGTGGAGTTACTGAATAGCATAAAGGGGTAATCATGTCTGCATATCCCCTTTGTGTAGGCAGAGAACCATGTTGGTGTTTACAGAGGAGGTAGCTGACATCAGGGTAGGATGTGTCCAATGACTTCTAAGCTTATTTCAGCTTAGCTGCACCTGTCTGTGCAGCGCACTGCCATGCTGAGCATGTCCTTTCAGGGGGTGTATGCACTAACTTCTAAGCTTTGTTTAGCTAGGGGGGCATGTGTTTCCTCATGTTTGTGCAGCACGCCATGCTGAATGTGGAAGTCTGAGTGAGGGTTGTACACTAGGTGCTAAAGTCCCTTACAGGTCCCTTAAATTATGGTTATGTAGTGATTTTGTTATTGGAATTTTTACTGGACCTACTTTGTGAACATTTTATATTTTAGATGAGAACCTTGTACATACCGCTTTAAAAAGTTTCGGCACTCTTTTATGTACAGGGGTATTTAAATGGGAGGGGTATTGTGGTTTTTTTGTACTTGAAAGAGCCCTGCATTTGAGTCAGAGTGAAAGCGCTTGTTGTCATTTTTTAATAAAACAACTGTTTACCAGCCATTTCCTGTTGCTGCCTGGACCGTACTTCTTGTTTTATTGGTATTCCATTTACGGTTTTTCTACTTGTTGTGGTTCTTAGGTGCTAAGCTTTGTTTACCTGTGGAGCATGCATTTGTGTGGAGCACCACAGTGCTGAGTGTATCTAAATTCCAATGACATATTAATTAGTTTTGACTCCTGTGTAACTTAAACTAGGGCCATTAAATGATGTTAATGATGTACTAGGCAGGTGGAATGCATCACTTGTAGCCAATCCCGCAGTCAGCACCTACAGCAGAGCACTATAAAGTATGCATACACCTGACAATCTGATTTTCCCCCATACTGTGCACCATTGGAGAACAGACTTGGGAATTTTAACTGAAAGAATGCTAGGGGCTGCTGCAGGTCTGCTACATCTGTATGAGCTAGATGCTGAAGACAGTGCTGCTGCTGCTGCTGATGACAATAGGCCTAGACAGAGAAGGAGAAGAGTGTTCAGGCCCAGGGTAACCTTCCATGAGCTAACTGAGCTGGAGATTGTAAAGCACTACAGGGCGGACAGGGACATACTACAAGAAGTCACTGAGGGGAGGTAGAGCCTGAATGACTAACTGAAAGCAGCAGTATTTTAGAGCTCCATATAACTAGTCAAATAAGACAGGAACAAAATATTCTTTTTTTTTCTTCAAAGTATAAAATCTTATAGATAAAGGACTAATTTACATAATTAGAAACTTTGTTGAAGTCTTACAAATAATTTTCTGTCAAAAATCTTGGAGATATATTCACTTGTTAAAATGAGCAACTCAAAGAATTCTCACCAGGATGCTGCCTTAAAGAAGGAACTAAAACAAATGGCATCTACCCTGCAGGAGTTGTCTTTGAAGATGGATGATTTTGAAGAGAACCTGGAAAATCTTAAAACAAGCAGTCAAAAACAGGCTGACACCCTCAAGAAAATGCTACAGCAACACCAGACAAGGATAACAGGAATAGAAGTTTCTCTAAATGACTTAGAAAGCAAACTTAAGGAAGAGGAAATACAGAAAGAACTGCTCCTTGAACAAAACACTTGGTTGGTTAATAAAGTAGGAGACTTGGATAATAGGGAGAGGAGAAATAACATCAGGATTTTCAGATTACCTGAAAACACAGAAGGTGAGGATATTATTTCCTTTTTATCAAGCTGGATCCCTGACTTTTTAAATTTAAAAGGAGGACATTCCTTTGGCATTGAAGGGGCATGCAGAGTTCTTGGGAAACCTGCCACTAACTCAAACTCTCCTCTTAGGTCAATAATTATCAATTTTCTTTCATACTTGGACAAGGAACTGATTTTAAGATCTGCTTGGAGGAAGGCACCTCTAAAGTATAAACAGAGCCTGATAAGATTTGATAATGACTATTCATCTAGAATAATGGAACAAAGGAAAAAAGTGTGGCCAGTGATAAAGTTTCTGAAACAAAATAACATCAAGGCACAACTTGCATATCCAGCTATGATAAGAATACTGTATGCCAATAAGATTAGGACTTTTATTGACTTAGAGGAAGCCTCTTCATTTATTAAAACTAATAATGTGATTACTTTACCAGAAGATATGGATTGGATGTCACCTTCTCTCAAGAGAACAAAAGAAACAAATGTCTGGACAGATGTCAAAAAGAAGAAGCAAAAGACTTATACTGTTACAGCCAAATCTCTCAAAGCATCTACTATGCTATGAACTGCTTTAACATTACTTTAAAAGACCAATTTTACTACTTGGAATTTTAAAACAAAGGTAACTAACTACTAGAATCTTTATCTATATTTTTAAAAATAGATGACACATGAGTTTTCACATTATCTCAGGTATGTAAATCAGGGTACTTTTCTTTCACAGAAGGAGGGTTATATAGCACATAAAATATTTATACTGTAAATCAGCATACATAGTATATGTGTATTTTCTCTTAATTTTCTCTTTTCATTCTCCTCTCTTTTCTGATTATTTACTTTAACTACATCTTGTCTCCCCTTCTAAATTCTTTACTATTTACTATATTAATATAGTCTGTATATAGTTAATAACTCACTATCTATATATATAGATAAATAATAGTCTAAAATAATCTAGTTTTGAGGTAGACTAATTGGAATAGTGAACTTTATTAATTGTTATTGCAATATTTATTAGATTAATGATAGTCACTGTTATGCTTATTGGGATTGGGGACATGTTCATGATTAACTCTGAAATGTTCCATTCATGTACATATGTCCTTTGAATTATTTCCTTTTAGTATTAACAAATACATAAAACAAGGAGGGAAAAATGTACTGTTGGGTAAGAGAAGTGAAGCTTTCTTCACATTCTATTTGCGTTGTCATAGCAACAGTAAACAATTGCTGCAGTTTCTAAGGACACTGTGAATCTGTGAAGTGCATTTAGCCTTACAGCTAACAAATAATAAGAAAAAGTAATGTTGTTTAGTTATTAAAATGAAAAACAACCTAAACAAGGTAGAATAAATACATAATAGGACTATTTGTATATATTTTATGATTTATCCTCATAGGATTACATATTCAAGGAAACACAACTGAAATGTTCCCAAACTACATGTGCACTGAAATGTAGCTGCTTGATTAAAAAGTATTACTCACTTTAACATGCTGATTCCACAAGCTGTCTGCACTTTAAAAGTTACATTTTATATGTTACTTGAAACTGACAGTCTCTAGAGCACATGAAAATATACATATTACTTTTTGCAACATGTTATTTTTGCAGTTACCTCATAATCTGTACAAATTCACTTGGCAACTGATAGCTATTCATTTAAAATATCAGTTTAAATATTAAATGTGCCCTTGAAATGTTTTTGACATTTTGACAAAATATAATGTGAACTGTAAAATGAATGGCTTGAAGGAAGTGAAGTAATGCATAGATTTCAAAGACAGCTCTTGACACTACAGTAAAGGTAAAAATTTATATTCACAAGGAAGTATTGAAATGTTTTAGTCTTCCAGTTAAAATAGCTTACTGTAAACATTTTGAGATATTAGAAAGTTTGAAGAGCTAGGAAATTACTATTCTTTGTCTTTATAATGATTATTAGACATATGCTAGACTCTGCTTAGTTTAATGAATTGTGACATATGTTTATGAGGAACAGTGGACTCAATTACTCACATTGGACTACACATTCCTGGAAACTCAACTGAAATGTTCCCAAATTACTTGTGAATTTAAATGAAACTGCCTGACTAATAAGCATAATTTACTTTAACAACCTGAATCCATAAGCTATCTGTTCTATATATGCTACATTATATATGTCACTTGCATATGACAGTCTCTAAAGCACACAAAAAAATACATATTATTTTTGCAACATGCTATATTTGCACTAACCATACATTCTAAACTAACTCAGTTGGCAACTGACAAGTTATTTATTTGAAACATCAGTCTAAATATTAATTTTGCCCTTGAAATATTGTTGCCATTTTGACAAAACATAACCTGAATTGAAAAAGGAATGATTTGAAGCAGATTTCAAAGACAGCTATTGACACTACAATATAAGTAGAAATGTATACATGCAAGGAAAAATTGGAATGCTTTATACTTTTAGTTAAAATAGCTTATTGTTAACTTTTTGCTTTATCAGAAAATTTAAAGAATTAGGAAATTATTTCTAATTTGTCTTTATAATGTTTACTAAAGTGAAGTTGGTCTCTGACTTCTTTAATGGATTGTGAGTCAAGTACAAGATGGACTACTGAATGTTATAGGTTCCCAGGTTGGTTCATAAGTTGGTACTAGGCTATCAGCCCTAGGGCCTATATAAGCCTAGTCATAACAATTCCCTGGCTATTTCTTCCCACACTATTTACTTCCCTGGACCCCTGTCTAGCAGGGCGACTGACATCCTGGGGTGAATTTCCTTTCTCCCATCCAATCATCAAGGTTTCTTTTGAAGAGGACGGAAGAGGCACTCTGCTTATAGGTTCATAGTTTTTTTCTGTTTCCCTATGTTTGCTGGATTTCTTTTATTAGTACTGATTTAAAACAAGGGAAAGAAAGGGAAGGGAAATCTCTGGTTAAGGGGGGAGACGCTTAAGAGTATTCTAACTGCCCCGAGAACTCTCTAAGACGTTCTAAATACTATTTGATTAATACTTACCTAAGGTAAGTCTTGATTACCATATAGGTACCTTCACATTCATTCTAGACCTGATGTGATTACCCATTCTGAAGCAGGAGGTGCCCTATGCAGGATGGGAATTGCCAGGGTGATCATAGTTCATTCTTAGAGTCTGCTTTGTAAATCTATAAATATGTAAAAGCACTGCACACTAGAATGTAGGGTGCCTCTACTCAGAGTCAGGATACCACTGATAAGCTGTGTCTTTTCATAAGTGTAAGTTGAAGTTGGTGAGCTGAAGAGTGGGAAAACAAAGGAAGACAGTACACCTACAGTAAATTCATATTTCATTGGTAATCCCTCATTGTCTCCTGTAGAATCATTTTCATCAAATTATTTTAGTAATAATCTATTTGTTGTTGGCTTATTTAGTGTATGCTCCTCTGTTGCATTTAATTTATCCAAAATGACATATTTGACATGTTTGGGATCGCTTAAGGGTAACTAAATATTGGATATTTTCTAAGTCAACATAATAATTGTTTACACTACTAACATTCCATCCTGATATATAAAATACTATAGAGCAATAATGGAATAATATAGAATTTCATATCTCTTTTAAGAAAGTTCTCCATATAATAATTTAACATATGGAGCTCAGTTGATATTGTTGGTTAAAGGTATGAGTGATAATCCAATTCCATTTCTTGAAATTAATAATACAACAGAAATCAGTAGAGTCATGGTTTGGGACTCATTAAAAGCGTATTTATTTGGTAAGACCCTTAGCTGGTACAAAAACAAAGTTAGAAAGTGGGAATCTGAATCATTAGACTTGCAAACCAGACTCTTGACAGCAAAATCTAAAAAAAAAATCTGAATTGTCCAGAAGTCAAAAAAGAAATAGAGGAATTAAATAAAAAATATAATGAAATTCTAACACTCAAACTTGTCTAGCCTTGGAAAAATTAAAATTAAACTCATTAGCCACCTCCCTCAGATATCTACATATCATATCTATAAGATTTAAAATGCAATCTAAAGTTAATAACATTAGTAGTATATATCATGAAAAGAAAGGGAAAAAGTATCAGATACAGGAGACATCCTTGAAGCATTTTGGTTCCATTATATGGAACACTTCAAAAAAGAAGATTTAGATACCAATCATATAAACTTAGATACAAACCTTATCAATATAAAAAAAAATCCTGAAAACTTATAACTAGACCTACAAAAACCTATATTCTACACAGAAATTGTTGACAAGATAAAAGAAAGTAAATCTAACAAGGCTCCAGGGAGAGATGGTATAATTATGGAAATATACAAACTCTTCCCTTCAACAGTAATCTCCCTTTTTCATAAAACTTTGCTAGAAGTCCAGTCAGAAGCAAAAATACCACCCTCATGGAGATATTCTCTCATAACACCAATTCTAAAAGACAATAAACCATCAGACCTTTGTACCTCATGCAGACCTATATCATTACTGAATAATGATTACAAAATATTCATGTCAATCCTAGCTAACAGAATGAAAATCCCACTTTCAAAGACAATTAATAATGATCAAACTGGATTTTTATATAACAGGCACACACATGATAATATTAAAAGGATACTTACTCTTATAGATTATGTGAATAAAGCTAGAGAAACACTTGTAATCGGATTAGACCTAGAAAAAGCCTTTAATTCCCTCAACTGGGAATATCTATTTAAAACTTTAGCTTTATTTGAAATTCCTCCTCCCTTCATCTTATTACTAAAAAACACATATATTAATAACTTAGCCTACAATAAATTAGGTCCTTTCACCTCAGAATCTATCCATATAACGAAAGGTACTAAACAATGATGCCCCCTTTCTCCTATTTTATTTGCTTTGGCTATAGAAATACTTGCAGAAATAATATGCAATAATCCAAGAATAAAAGGAATAGAAGTCTATGACCAGTACATATATAAAATAATGCTTTTTGCTGATGATATTTTATTAACCCTATCAAACTCCAGAGAGTCATTAGGAGAGCTAGAAGAAGTAATGGAGGAATTTTATAAGATTTCAGGTCTACACTTTAATAGATCAAAATCAAAATTTCTATTTTTAAATAAGAAAAAAGACCTACAAGTTACAGATAAATCCATCATAGGAAAACAAGAACTTATGCTAAATTATTTAGGAAAATGTTACGCAAAAATATAAACGAAACAATATTAATAAAGTATAAAAACATTATTGAAACAATAAAACTATATATAGAAAAGTAGAACAAAATTATATTAACTTTTGAAGACAGATTGCAATTAATAAAAATAGTTTTACTGCGGTGGTGGTGCTGCAGTAGCTTTGTCACCTCACAGTAAGATGTTGCCCCATTCGATTCTCAATTAGAGCATCTTCTGTGTGGCGACATGCGTGAATGGGCATTCCTTCATTGAAGGTTGTTGGTCAGGCCTGGCAAGTCGGCACATAAAAATCTACTGCCAATCATTAGTGGACTGGAGTTCCGCTGTGGCGACCCCTAACTGGGAAAAGCCAAAAGACACAACAAGTCTTATTGCCAAAAATACTATATGTAGCATTAGCAATACAGTTAATTCCTGAAAGATGCATTCTTAAAGAAATAAACTCATGTTTAATAAAATTTTTATGGTATGCCAAAAAGAATAGAGTAGCTCTAACTCATCACATTAGACCTTGGAAACAAGGAGGATTTAACTTCCCAGAAATAGAAACATATATAAAAGCATCTGTGCTTAAAACTACAATAGACTGGATAAACCCAAATTATTTTGCCAGCTGGAAAGAATTAACAATGGCTATATTACAAATTAATTTAATCTGTTAAAAAAATGTTTAATAGTAGACAAATCAAACAAACCCTGGTACATAGTATGCATAAGTATACAATATAATATAACAACACCTTCTAAAACAATACTGATTAATCATTACATCAATTCCTTTAGGAAACTTATCAATGCAAACATAGAGCTAAAACTTTGATTTGACATTTTAACCCCATTTACCATCACTAAGAACTTTTCTCTCACAAAATATATAGGGAAACAATAACCTCCTGGGAACAAAATGGATTCTTATGCTGGTTTCAATGTGTAAATAAATTAAATGTTTTAGATATACATATGATAAAAACTGCTTACAATATTCCAACACAGGACTGATTAACCTTACAAAGCATTCTAATGTACACTCAAGATTTATGCAGATTAATTAATAATTCCTCATTTAAAGATATTCCAAATCTAATAAGTTTTCTGTATGAATTTATATATAATAATTGTGAAAAGAAAAATTCCATTTCAAATCTATATAAAGAGTTAATAACATATAAAACAATTCCCAAACCATCATGCTGGCAGTTCTTAACAAAAGGTCAGTCATTGCAGTTAACAGAAGAAATTAAAAGTAACATCTTACTATCAGTTAATTACACCTTTAAAACACAATACTGGAAAATATTTAACTGGAAATACTTACATAGAGCATTTTTAACACCAGATAGAATTTAAAAGATCAGTACTACTAAAAATGTTTTTTTGCTGGATGTGTGAAAAGTCAAATAAAGCAGACTGGATTCATATTTTTTATGAATGTAATAAAATTAAATCATATTGGAATGGAATCAATCATTTTTTACAAGCTTTATTTAACGAATCCTTTACCTTAACTAAAGTGTTGATAATACTAAATGTAAATGAAGGTCCCTATCTGAATAAGACAAATATGTATTTGTTATGGACAATACTTGCTATATCTAGGAAATGCGTAACCAGAAGGTGGAATTCAAATACACCCCCGACCTTGGAAGAATTCTACACTTTACTGAAGACAACTGCATTGATGGAAATAAAAATCAAAGAACTTCGAATCTATCCCAGGCCATTGGTAAAAAAATCCTTGGAAGAAAGTTATACCTTTGTTGGAAATTCTGCAATAATCAATACTGTATCTCTGATAACTGATCTGTTGATTATATCTTTAATAACATACAGTGTATATAATTGAAAGTCAGGCTATTGTAAATATTATATAGTGTTGTTTAAAATGATATTTAAAAATATTATGTAAATGTTATTTTAATTGAAAATAAAAAAAAAAAAATTGAGGAAAAAAATAAGTCACTGAGCTCTGCCTCCTTCAACTCAGACTCAAAGCCAACAGAGGGGACTTCATCCCAATGGAAACAAAGGTATGTGTAGCCTTAGGATACTAGCTACAGGTACTTTCCAAAGATTAACTGAGGATATGATGGGGGTCTCACAGGCATCAGCATCCAAGGTACTCCACCAGTTCCTGGATGCCATACTACCACATGTCAGTGAGAACACTTCTTTTCCCCTCCCCCCTGAGGCGAGGGACAGCAATATGCAACACTTTTACCATGTAGCACACTACCCTTAGGTTCTGGGTTTCATATATTGCACTCATGTACACATCAGGTTACCAACTTTTGAGGAGGGTAGAATCTACATCATCCCCAAGGGTTACCACTCCACCAACTGCCAGGCTGTATGCAATACACAGGAGATTATCATGAATGTGTGTGCTGGCTGCCCTGGCAATTATCATGACTCCCATGTCTGGCACACATCACAGCTGCATCATGTTTGTTAGGGGAAACATCCCACATGGCCATTTACTGGAGGATGCTGGCTACGGACTGGAACTATGGATGATGACACCCATCAGAAATGCACACACACTCTTGAAAGAATGCCATAATGAAGCACATGCACAAAATAGGAACATCATAGAGCATGTGTTTGGGCTTCAGAAGTCATGGTTTTGGTGCCTTGATATAGCTGGTGGAGCCATGTAGTAGTCTCCAGCCACATATGAACATATGTTCACAGTATGTGCCATGCTACACAATATGATCCTGCAGAAACAGCTGTAGCAGAATCAGCAAAGGGAAGGGATACACAGCCCTCCACCAGTGCCCAGATCACCACAACCACAGTCACAGGGGAACTCAGAGGAGGAACCCCTGATGATGTCCCTGTAGGCAGACATAGGTGTGTCCAGTATGCCCTGAATTTGGCTAAGAGACAATGCACAGCACATTCCCTGACAACCTAGTATCTAGGGACTGACACCTTACTCCTACTTACATACATATATTAAAATTGTTGATGCCAGGCAACCTAAACATCCTGTACCTATCCATGTATTGGCTGTGTACTGCTTGCATCACACTGAGTCAGCCCTGTACTACAGTCCTGTCAACTGCTGCATTTGCAAGGTAAGTATCGAACCTATACACTACTTGTAAGGATTACTACAATATGGTATCATATGTATGGACCTGCTGCATTTATGCAAGAAATATAGTGGGCTATGTGGCCAGAAGTAACATCCACATGGGACTACAGATACCCAGTCCAACAGTGTGTGTTCCCTAATAATCACTAGGCTTCATGGTGGGAATATTCACTACCTCAGTCAAGGGAGATGTTAAATAGTGGCTCACATGATATTTGGACTGCTGTCTATCCTAGCAGATCATGTGCTGTTGTTCCTCCACCCCCAACACTGCAGTGTTACCATATAACTGCTTTAACAGTAAGTCAACAATGGTATATCAGCAGACCAGTCAATCTCAGGGTTGTAACACAGAACTTAATCACACACTGTATGTCACATGTAACACAGGAATAACAACGTACACATTTATGCTGTTGATTGTGTGATGAATGACTCCTCTCTGGCAGCCTGTGTGGCTCAGTGGACTAGGGAAGTTAACAAGGGTGATGGTACTGATGGTTCTAATCAAGAAATAGTCTCTTTTTTTTGCATGTGAGGTATTATTATGATGGTGTTTTTACAGACTGTCAATCTGTGTGTGGTGTAATATTATGAATCTCAGTCACATATTAAGTACAGCAGACAGCTCTGAAATACCATGGACATTATGAGTGAAGTGCAGTACTGCAGAAACAATGACAGATGTCATTGTCTGTAACACACAAAATCCCAGACTGGAGTACAGGTAGATGTGGCCTGGAGTCATTTTATACGTACTGAAAGTGCCACTGGGCATGCCCATACACTTGTTAAAATGAGCACAATTCTGTTGCGCCTTCATCAAAATGACTTGTTATGAATAGATATGTCTATATATACAGGCATATACGTATACATAACTGTCTGTCACTATCTCTCTCTCACATACATAGTATATCTATATATTTGTAGTGTCAAATAGATATATATTGATTTATATAGCTATATATATTAAAAAGATACATAAACTGCCCCCATATATCTAAATAACACATGTATATATCATATACACACACAGAGCTACATTTATATATACATCCCTGTTATATACATAAATATGTGTGCGGATGTCTATATTGTCCTATATACCCTAATAATGGTGGGTAAATCTGCAGTATCACATATCCATAATGCTGCTCAAAGGATCCAAAGTAAGGGCACAACAGTACATAATACAGTTACCTATAGACACCTGTACCTGCTGGATGTCACCATGTAGACAGACACAGGTGAGCAGGTGGTGTTATGTATAATGTTGTCAATGCACACATGGACAGGGCACATTGTTTCTGTCCACAGGTTTGCCTGTCTAAGTGCAAGAAGTCACATATGGCCATATCGGTAAGTGTACATACATAGCTAGGATAATAACAGTTATCTCACTGCTAGGATACTAGATGCAGATAACAGTACAAAACGATATCACTCTGCAGGCCACAGATGCTTTTCAACACAAGCCTAGTCTGTGTATTCCACAAGTATTGTGCCTGCAATCACATATACAACAGACTTAACCTGTGGCACTTGTGATAAGTACTGTGATCTATAGTTTGTAAGACTGGATAGGCAGGGATTCTAATCTCACTCTAGGCTACTTGGTGTGTGTGTATGTCCATAATGTCCATATAGCATAATATGATCACTTTGGTAACTTAGAAATAGGTAGAGTTTTGCAGTATTTTATTTGTAGCATGTGATGTGGCCACCCCAAGGACTGAACACAACAAGGCCTGCTGATGTCATCAAGCATATGTCCTAAACTGATAGTACTAGCAGACATGAGGTGTGTTGCATGCATCATGTACTGTGATCTGTAGTCTGTAGTGTATATCATTACATAGGTAAGTATTGTCCTCTACATACAGCCAACTTGCACTACATGTGTGCCTTGGCATATCCTGTATGCAGTGATTGGAAGTGGTACTAACCTCAATGTAGCCATGTTTGTGTGTCAGCCTGTTAGAGCATTTTACATCATGTTATGGAACCATAGGATGTTTGAACTTCACCAGCATAATGGCAATACAGCCCTCACAATCATAGAAATCTTTCTACCCTTAGTTACAGGATGAGCACATATTGCCCCAGTTCAACAGAGACACAGGCAGACACCCTGTGTTGAGATGATGGTCACCCAGCCAATCATATAGATGACATGTGCTGAGGTGCACTGAGGTGCTCTCTGTGCCATTCGGCAGAGTTCTGTTTCAAGGGTGTGTTTAAGTCTGCTTGACAAATTCTCCCAGAACCATTGGAGTACTAATGTCACGTAGAAGGTTAATGTCCTTACAGCAAGTTGTCCATCTACTATGTCTCCTACAGATAGGCAGCATAAGCAGTCAAGCAGTGTCACACATTGCTCCATATGCAAGGCACAGATCTCCTCTGAATAGTCTATATGCCACATGCGATAATGATACTCGTTGCAGACGATCCTCACTGAGCACATACTGAAAACATGAAGTGTCCTTGTGAGGGAACATGCTGTTGTCTGCAATTGCCAGTGCTGCTTGGAAACATATATCAACAAATGGCCATTGCACTCAGATATTGACATACTGAAAGGAGAGTACTTGGAGGTTATAAGTATGTCATTTACAGATGACTGTGGCCTCAGCTATGCCATATGATTCCTGCCATACCACTGTAGAGACATGGTAATCTGAGGTACATTAGGTGTAAACCTGTGTGGCCAGGTCTGTGTGCCCAGTTCTTTCACCCCTGAGCATGTACATCTCATGTTGCAACTGATGTGCTATTTACTAGTTAGATAGGTCTAACTGATAGAAATGATACTTCATATACATCTGCATGGAGTTTATGGCCATTAGTACATCAACAGGCATGTGTTCACAATACCATCTTGCAGGATAGTGACATACCACAGAGACTCTATGAGTGCTCACAATTTGCAGGCATCAGCCAACATTGTTAGCCACAGTCAGTCAGGAGTCGACTGTATTATGATTAAATAGATTCCAAGCAATAGAGGACCCAGGGCTACACCCTGCTGAGCTCTGCTGCTTACAGATCAGTGATTAGAGGCAGATGTCCCTATGTTGCATATGTGTATCATTAATGGGCCAGTTAGTGACCCCTACAATGACAGTATCATGGATGCCTAAGTGGGTACTTTGTAAATGTTGCCTGAGTGGGGGATATACTCAGATGGCTTGGCTCAAACTAGGGGGTTATATGCCCTGATATACCCTCACCCAGGTCCTTGGTGACTGCATCAGAAATGTCCACCAAATGTAACAGTCATGATCTCCCTGTCACATATCCAAACTGTACACAACGAACTCTGAGTAGAATACATATATGTGTGCTGATCAGCTCCATGATGATTGTTCCTATAAGCATACAGATATAGATACTTAGACAAAGTGGTGCATAGTTGTGTTGGTCAGTGGATGGACCACCTCTGTTCAAGGGTATATCAGTTGCCATTGTCCTCAGCTGGTGTGCAGCCAGTGATGTCAGTATGACTGCAAGGGTTTCCCAATGGTGTTAATAATCCTTGTCAGATCACATGTGGGATGCAGCTTGGAATGTTAGCATGTGCAATTGATGCTGTGTATCTTCCAATGAAAGACTAGTTACAAACTGTAAATATGGAAGTTATGGGACAGGTTGTAGGAATGTCATGTGTCACGTGGTGGGGGAAAGGGAGTGTAGTTGATGCAAACAACATGGGAGTTCAGGTTAGGTATAAGTGCAGACCCATCATATGTGGCATCATGACATATGAGGTCACTGACAATCTGGGCCTGTCCTTTAAGCTCACACATGTAACTACACTGAACATTGTGGTTCTGCTTTGTGTTGGTGGCTGCTTTTGCCACTTATCATGTCTACACATCATCACAACAAAAGTATGTGCTTCTTTTAGCTGAGGAGTTAGTGCATCCATGCTGGGGGGGGGGCACCCTTACCCCAACTATCAGACAACATTGTCCACCTGTTATTGTACAGCCTGCTAATGGCAGTTGTCCATCAGTCAGGTTTGCTGAGCCATGATGAGCCTGAGTCCCTCCTGTCATGTACAGCTGAGTTCATGCAGTTGTAATGCTGCTGATGTAATGCATGTGTGTAGAGCTCTGCATACTTGCCTGTCCCATCTGAAGGGGGAGATGCAGTCATGCTATGTGAACCATCCCACAGGAGGTTATAAATGGCTTTCTTGAAATATTTGTCTGTATTGCCTGCAGGGGGGGGGGTACATGCTGGTAGATCTAAGGAGAATGGTCTGTGGCCAGATCCCACCAGGAAGGATCTCACACTGGGAGGCTATAACAGTCACCCATATTGGTAAATGCATGATGCAATATGATGGTTCACCATTTGGGGATGTTACAGCACTGCTGCAGAGCATTGTAGGTAAGAACCTGGGCCATCCTTTGGGCAAGTGAACCACAACAATACTAAGCAACACATTGTGTACATATCTCACTTCCCTAACATGTTTTTCTGTGCTCTGTACAGACACATTGCATGACTCTCTTCTTCCAACATGCTGGAAGTAACTGCAATACTTATTTGCACAGAGGACAACTAATATGTAGTGCCAAACGGTGTCCCCAGATCTCTGAGTCATGTCACCTGAAATGCCATGATAGGAGTTAGCATGGATACAATCACTGACACTGTCATACAGCTACTGGCAGTGGACCAAACACTGTTACTTTTGCTCAAGGCCAGACCATGTGTACCAACTCTGACTGGCAGAATCCATTCACTGTTACACTATGCAATGAATGTCAGACATAAGTCTCACTCAACTAACCATGGCCTGACAATGTGTATGGCAATATTAGGCCACCAGGCCTTGCTGGAAACTGTGTATGTCATGTACAGAGTGCTATGTCAGCTGGTGGATAGGCAAGTGTTTGGCAGTCATACTCTGGAAAAATAGCATTGGGAGACCTATGCTGCAATGATGTCAGTCACCAGTGGAGTTCACTATCCTCCATTATTGGCATACGCTGTCTAACTATTCCCTGTCTTCAGTCACAGCCACTGTCAGTGACCTTTGACTGAGTACATTAGCAGGTGAGTGCATATTAGGAGCTGTCACAGAATCCCACACAAACCCAACAGTTATCCAGGATGGCCTAAGACACAGACTGTTGTTCTCTGAGCCACTGACAAAGACTAAATGCCAACAACTGCACAATACTATCCTGTGTGAAATCATCTACCCCTGCAAAATATTGTAGTGTCTGCACACAGCACACAGTTGATCCTTTACACATGAAGTTGTGGACATAGAGAGTAATGTAGCCTTTGAATTTCACTGGTCGGTAAGATGTGGGGATGCATTCACTGTTGTACAACCTATACAGACAGGTTTGGTTTGTAAATTCCAGACTGTCACCGCTATACTGAATCAGACAGACATCACACCTATCATTATGTGCAATGGCACCCTTGCTGTATCACTACACAGGCATATTGTACAACTATAGTAGCCACACAGGCTCCATGGTACAACAATACAGACTGCAGATAACATGTCCTATGGAGTCTCCATCACGACCGTACATGTGTAGTCTGTCTCCTAAATGCTGTGGAGGGGAAGTGTCTCAGAGAACAACTGACTGCGTTTTTTCCAAAGCTGATTACAACCTCTTGAGGGATGGTATAAACAGCTAGACTCTGTAGGAACCAATATCCAAAGTACTATATGAGTATTTATATAGAAGCATGGAATCAGGAATACCTGACAGGACAAAATCATCCTCCGCAAGGAAGAGTAAACTTGTCTAGTGGACTTCTGCAATAAATAAACTATATAACAAATGGAAAAAAATGCTGTCCAGGACCAAGAAGGAGCAAGTACCCAACTGGAAGCAATCTCTCCTTAGCCTGAACAAACAAATATGAGCATTAGTTAAATCCTCTAAATCCAACTTCTAGTCCAAATTGGCCACATTTACTAGAGACAGTCATAAGGCATTCTTCACATATGTCCTCAATCTCAAAGGATGCACCCAGATCTGTTTAGAACTGGTGGTCATGGATACCACATACACAAATACCATAGATATAGCCAACCTACTGGCTGACAGATTCAGTGAAAACTTCACCCCTCTATCCCCCCCATCAGTAAATCAGGACATACCCAGTACCTGCCCCCCTCCCCTTATCTCTAGGGAACAGGTTATCACTGCCCTCTCAAAGGCAAAAAATACAGCTTCCATGGGACCTGATAACATTCCTGGCTAGAGCTACCCTATACAGATAGGCTAAAATCCCTGTCCCTCTACTCAGTTTCATACAGACTCCTCAGAGGTGATGTCTGTCTGGCATACAAAACAATCTCAGAGCTCACCTTGTTGGGACTGCTGCATATCCACATGTCAAGCTCCACTTGAGTAACCCGCACACGTGACCTCAACCTGGTCTGTGACATCTATAGGACTTTCCAGACAGATTTGTGTCTCAGAGACTCCCCCATCTGTGGAATAGACTCCCTCTCCATGACAAGCAGAGTACATCATTATCCCTTTTTAAGTGCAACCTAGATAACTGGATGGGAAAGGGAAAATACACCTTTGGGATTCCACTTGTGTCCCTGGTGGACAGGGGCTTTGAATGCTGAATTGACTAAACATGGACTAAACTCTTGGATAGGCTTATAAGGGCCTCAGGGCCAATAGCCTAGTAACTTCCTATGATCCTATGATCCTATGTATGGCTTCAATGGCTCCATACAGGGAGGTATTGGATCCCACTGTGTACCTCCCGTCTATCCATAACAGGACTAACACATGTCTCACTCATTCTATACACCTATAACATCACTGTGGTATACATAGCACATGCTGGAAAGACAGGTATGTAAAACAGACAGTACACCCTACATGAAACAGGCCCCAGATGCATGTGAAGCACACATCTGCTGTGACACACATCATGTGCAGTTTACACAATGGGATGTGGAACACGACAATCAAAACTGGTGTTGGGCAACTGTCTGTGCTGGGCACAGGATATTTGTAGATGGGCCATCTCCATCACCACAGCTTGTAGATGTGTTAGTTCCCAAATCCCTGGTGACAGTTATCAAGGGTAGAAGACCTTTTCACAGATTAGGGATGCATGAGTATGCTGACTGCTGCAGTTGTCCTTATTAGCCTGTTATACACATATGAACCTATGGAGCCATACATTATAGTGCTGTACCTTGCTGAAGATATATTTCTGCTGTGCTGACATGTCATTCTGTGCTGCTTTATTGCTGCTGTGTATCCATAGGTTATCCCAACAAACTCCTGAAACAGAAACAGGTCCTTGAAACACCTGTCATTGTGCAACTATACAGCCATTACAACATCATATAACATAAGGTACACAAAAGTAATTGACATACTTGTGACAAATACCAGCATGCAGTATCTGTCAGTAACCACTAAAAGTGGCATGGCAAAACAACACTGCATTATGCAAGTACATGTTAACTAATATAGTCACCCTGTGCCTCAGACACATAGCTTCATTTCCCTGCATCAATGGCGATGATGACAGGAATGTGACATAGGTATCATCAGTTGCACAGGGTGTTGTGTGGGGGTGTAAGAGTTCTAGGCTGACCCAAATGGTTGACATCATGTGTGTGAGACAGGAAGGGACGCAGGTAAGATGGACCATGGAAAGGTGACTTGAGTATCTGTAGGTGACCTGCATTTCACAGTGGTGTTTGAGTGTGTGATTGCACACAGTCAAGCTCAGTGCTAGCCCTACATGTGTGCATGTTGGACAGCTTTGGACCATATATGGTAGAGTTGACAGTTCACCATCTCTGGCCCCGAACATGGAAACTGGCTCTGCAAGGCGTTGCACTGGCACCTTCATGCTCAAGGTCAGAAGAGTTGCTAGTACCTGATGGTGACTGCTGTCTGCTGGGACCATGTCCCCCATGGGAAATCCAAGGACCATGAGCTCATGGCCTGCCACATCATGGTGTGGATAGCACACTCCCCTCTGTAGCACTGGATGTACTGCCACTATGTGAGGGTGATTGTGCACAGCCATGTAGACTCTCAGGAGATGGGGTTGCTGATCTAGGTCCATGAGTCTTATGCTCAACTCCAATCACATGTTCATAGGTTCATAGGTTCATAGGTTCATAGATTGGTACTAGGCTATTGGCTCTAGGGCCTATACAAACCTAGCCATAACAATTCCCTGGCTATTTCTTCCCACAGTATTTACTTCCCTGGACCCCTGTCTAGCAGGGTGACTGACATGATCCCCGGGGTGAATTTTCTATCTCCCATCCAATCATCAAGGTTCTTTTTGAAGAGGGCCAAAGAGGCGCACTGCTTGACATGTATGGGCAGTCTATTCCGGAGTCTGGGGAGTCTCTAGGTCAAGAACCTATCCCTCCAGCATGTTTTGTTCATTGTGATGACAAGGTTTAGATCCCTGGAGCACGTGTCTCTGAGAGATTGGGATTTCTTTAAGTGTAGCATGTCCAACAGCTCTGGGTTTGACATGGCCTTGTATGTTAAGCAAACATCACCTCTGAGTAGACGATATGCGACAGAGTATAGGTGGGGTTTTTTTAGACAGTCAGCATAGGGCATCTGCTTTAGGACTGTGATTCTTTTAGTGAGGCATTTCTGTGTCCTTTCCAGTTGTTGCAGATGTCTTGAGAGGTACATACCAAATGGGGCATTGTATTCTATAATGAGTCTAATGAGGGATGAGCACAGTGCGACAATGACCTCCTTTATTCTGGATGAAAAGCCCTTAGTGATGAGTTGTGCCACATAGAAGGATTTCCTGACTGTTGTGGTGATGTGGTTACTGAAGGTGAGACCACTGTCCACCTGTGTCCCTAAGTCTTTTATTGCACTTTCGGTGTTTAGTGTACTGGCACCTATGTGGTAACTCAAGGGTACATGTTTTTTCCCAAAGGGGATAACTATATATTTCTTGGCATTGAGCTTGAGCCCATGGCTCTGGCACCAAGAATCTGTTTCTGTAAGGCCCTTTTGTAGAATATCCACATCCTTTGGGGATTCAATAGCGGCTTCCAGTTTGCAGTCATCTGCGAACTTTGTTAGCCAGAGTCCCTTAGTGTTGGCCTGTATTTCAGAGAAGTAGATGGCAAACAAGAGCGGTCCCAGGGCTGAACCCTGAGGTACTCCACTTGTCACTCTGCCTGGAGCTTGATTTGGAGTCGGCTACTTTTACAGTGTGGGGTCTGCCAGTAGGCAACCCATTGAGTGACGTAGGGATTAATGCCCAGCTTAGTAAGTTTATCTATGATTCCAGAGTGGGGGATGGTGTCAAAGGCCTTGGTGAGGTCCAGATAGGCAGTGTGGACTACCTTACCCTTGTCCACGGCTCTGGAGACAGATTTGAAGAAGTCAATCAGGTTCAGGAGACAAGATCGGCCCTTCACAAACCAAAACTGTGTGGGGTCCAGTATTTGAAGGTTGCCAATGTATTTGTTTGTAAGTTCCATGATGATACGTTCCATGGCCTTGCAGATCAGGCTCGTCAGACTGATGGGGCGGTAGTTCCCAGGATCCAAGGTGGATCCCTCCTTTGGAGTGGGATAACTTTAGCTGTGTGCAACTCAGTGGGCATGAAGCCTAAGGTGAGGCTATTATAAAACATGACAGTTAGGTGAGGTGCCAGTTCATTTTGTAGTTCATGTAGTACACAGCCTGGGATGTCATCTGGTCCCATGGATGCTGTATTCTTAGCTATGGAGAGTGTGTTTTTTACCAGTGTGGCCATTATTACCAGAATTTTGCAATGTTTCAGTATTGAGATGGGCCCTTTAGGGGTGAGGGGGGGGTGAAGTTTGCACTGAATCAATCTTCCAGGATATTGGCAATATCCTTGGGATCAGTATATTTAATGTCATTCTGTTGTAGCTCAGAGCAGATCTGAGCATTGCCATTTAGATTCTTGACATAGCTATAGAATGCCTTGTGGTTGTCTTTGGAATCTTTGGCAATTTTATTTTCGTAAGTAGCTTTGGAGGATTTTATGAGGGACCTCAGCTTCTTACTGAGGCTGGTAAGGGAGTTTTTTGCATCCTGGGATTTTCCTCTTTTCTGCAACAGTTTCTTCCTTTTGCTGTAAAGTTTGTTTATGGCAAGGAACCACCAGATTGGCTTTCTTTTTTGGAGGAGAGTGTCTTGGTTCTATTGGGGATGGCATGATTCATGCATGAGTGAATGTGCTCGTACAGTGCCTTAGTGTAGGATTCAGCAGTCAAACTTTCAGTTCCTGTATGCATGGGTGTCATGAAGTTTGTCACTTCTGACTTGAGTAGCATGAAGTTGGCTTTGGAGAAGTTTTTTATGGTGGTTTCCTTACTGGGGGTGGATGTGGATGTCAAGGGTGATTAGCTTATGGTCAGACCTGACCAATGAGGGGGTGGCCATAGGTATGGAGCATCGATTTCCCATGTTGGTAATGACCAGGTCAAGGATGTTGGAACCTCTGGTTGGACTAAGGATTAGTTGATCCAGAACATTGGAATTTATGAATTCCAAGAACCGTTGGGCAAAGGTGTTGGCACATGAGTAGTTTCCCCAGTTAATGGCAGGGTAGTTGAAATCACATAGTATTAGGGTGTTTGATTGTATCTTAATATTTTCCAGTATGTTTCGAAAGGTGTAGTGAGAATCTTGGGGCATGGTGGGGGATCTGTAGCAAGCTACAATTTGGATTGCAGTCTTACCTAGTGTTAGTTGCACCTGAAGAATTTCCGATGCATTGTGTTGGGCAACTAGCCTGGTGTTGTGAATATCCTTGGTGAATATGGATACTCCTCCACCTTTAGTGTTTCAGTCCTGGTTTGGTGGCCAAAAAGTGTGGTAAGAGTTGTAGCCTGGTATTGCAGGGAGTGCTCTCTGGAGCCTTGAACCAGGTCTCAGTTACTGCACAGATATCAATATTCTCCATTTTTAGGAGTGCCTCAAGAGAGTGCATTTTGAGGTTTAGACTTCTAGCATTGAGTAGCATTACCTTCAGATTTTGCATGCTTGTACCTGTTATGGTGATGTTTTTTTCCTTTGATCTTTGCCTAGAAAAGGCATTATAGGGGTTGCAAGAGCCTTAGCCAGTAACCTGAACCCCAGGGACAACAGGTGCAGACCATCTCTGGCAAAGTATCGTGGTCTGTCAATCATGTCATCCCAGGCAGACCGGTACTGGATCCCCTTTGAATGACACCAGAAGCTAAGACAATTGTTGAAGTCAGTCATTTTGTCCTTATACTGTGATATCATTCTGGGTGAAGGCAGGATGCTACTAAGGGCTAGGGTCATACCTGCCTGGGCCACATGATCCGAGAGCTCTTCCATGTCTCTTTTCATGTAGTCCAGGGAGGTACGTCTCAAGTCATTCATTCCAACATGGACAATGACAGAGTCATATTTGTACTTGTTGTGGAGTGACTTGAGTGCATGCGTTATGTGGCAGATCCTGGCATCCATCTGGCTGCTAACTGTAATTTTCTCCTTGTTCAGCCTGGTGAGTGGGACATCAGTGTGCCTGACTATAGAGTCACCTATGACTAAAGGGTTGGGTACGTTGTCTTGCCTTAGGGGTTGTTGTTGGGTGGCACACTGATGTTGTGAGCTATGTGACACTTTGGTTGTGATTGGTGTTTGTTTACATTTCAGCTTCAGAGGGCATTCCAGCACAAACAATGTGCAGCCAAAGACAGATACTGTCTCTGCCCACCTTCTGTCCACTGCATCACTGAACTGATCCAGAGTATCCCCAATGTAGTAGAGGTAGTCATAGATGTCAGACTGTGCTGCATTCATAAAAACATGTGCCAAGTGACCCGTGATGTGACACCTGCAGCAGGTGGTGGATGGACAATAGGCCTCCTACAAACACTCCTGTCAATCTGCCTGTGTGGGACCTCAACAGGTCTCTGGCTATGGCCAGTACCTACACTCACTGGAGCCATAGCTGCCAGTCTTTCCTGTTCAATGCCCCACCTTCTGACTGTGCAATATCTGTGGTCTCCCGGGACTGGGTATGTGTGGGCATACTGACTGTGTGTGGTGACAATGAGAGTAGAAGAGGGATGTCCACCTCAGGGACACATTCCAGCCCTGAAACACCCACCTGTGCCACACTGTGGTTACCATCATCATCAGAGTCTGAGGAGACATTGGCTTCAGGTTGTGTAGGGGACAGACACCAACCACCCCCTGTCACCTGTGATAAGAAAGGAAAAAGCAGTACATTAATACCTGCACTTTTAAGCTCTGCAGTACTATGTTGTGCTATTTGTAAGGCTCTCTACCCTGTTGTCACTATGACAGACATGTTGAGAAATGTTCCTCATATAGTAGGATACGATGACAGTACTCTTCCCACTAACAGCTGTAGTTACTTGAAAATAACATCTCATTACACTGCAGTAAGGTACACTGTTGACATTTGCATTGACTCTGCACAGTCGACACATATGACACTCTGTAGTGTCCTGACAATACCATCACATCTATCAATGTGGCCACACCTACAAGGCATAGGTATGAGTCTAGCATGTGTACAATCAGAATATATATTGTGTACAGTTGGCATTCATGCCAACAGTACTGCAATGCAGGCAGCAGCCCTAGGGATTACACTGCTGTAAACCTACATCTATGACAAAACAGTGTCATGATTACCAGGAACAGGACCACGGGCTTGGCCAATACCTGATGGACCTGTGAAAAGCTGAGGGATAGGTAATGTCAGTACCACTGCATGTTCCACCACCACAAGGTAATACATCCATATATGTCACATTTACAGTAGTTACTATGTTAATTGTTAAATTGGTAAAAATCTAAGCTTGACAGTCAAACTGCAGTGAAACCCTTCTCCTCCCCCCAAAAGCAGACAGACCTGACACCCACATAAGACTATGTACACACTGACACACTGAATGCTACAGTATTGCAATGCTTAGCAAACTGAGCTTACCTGCACACTCCTCTGCCATGGACACTGTGGCACCCACATCCACAATATACAGTGTGATGGATGCCTTGGAGCTGTTGTGTGTGCCTAGATTTACCAAGAATTTCTCAGTTGCTGAGAGTGGTTGTTCCACTGCAGGCCCTCCACCATTGGTGCCATGATCCCTGGCTACTTCAACTGCTCTTCTGCATGCAGCATTGATCATGTCTGTTGGATGATGTTGATCCTGTTCATATGTCTGGCTCTGATGACCAGTGGCATTGACATCATGGACATGGTCAGCCCACAATGCCTCCCACTGTTCCCTGTTGTGCCACCGCCTGGATAGTCGGAGTTCCTGGTGTTGACGGAAGCCTTCCAGTATTAACTCATTCTCTGCATCTGTGCAAGCTGCATGGCATCTTGCATACATGTTTCCTGAAAGACAGCAACATAGGAACACATGTCAGGATCACATACGTGGAAGTACACTATGTAGAGATACAGCAAAGACAGAATGGCTGGCAATACCCACTGCTTGATCACACATATCATATTCCACAATGTGCAAACATGCTATGCATGTGGATAAAACTAGGATACTTGTGATAGTTAGGTATTCCCATGTGTGCCATGACAGATACTACTGTATGTTTATACAGCCAACACTGGACTCTACTGTAGTGTGTCCCCAAGGAGCAACTCCCCCTGATACTATGTTAAACCAACTGTGCCAAACAAATAGCAGTTTGCTATTACAACCACTGTAAAGTGAGAGTTCCATGAGCAAGTGTGCCACACTGACAATATGCATTCCACCCTTGATGTCTTTACATCCTCTGTATGTGCAACAGACCTGTAGATCATTGACATGTCATTATCACAGTTCTAAGAAAGGTTTAATGCTGTAATCCTTTTTCCTGGTAAGTATGGTCAGATATCTGCATCGTGATGTAAACAAGATGGTGACATACCTAATGGAGTGCAGTACTCCTCTGCTGATATGTGCTGATAGGTAATACTTTACATATGCATGGTCTGTGTGATGAAAGTCTCTTACAGAATGGTTCCCCATAGCCAGCTGCTTGCCTTTTTAACATGCGTATCAGCAGGTGATTGCCTCTTAACCAATCTGTGGTTCTGAAAGGCTAATTGCAGCCAAAACAGCTAATTTTCACTATCATCAGTCGATCACATGCAACCACAGGACAATATATAAGGTCTTCATGTAGACTAGGGGCCCTTTCTTATATGTTGTGCTGCACATTATCAGGGTGAGTAGACTACATCATCGCAGAGAGTAAGTCTATAGCAGCAACTTGTGTGGATAAAGAGTGCATGATATAATCATTATTTGCTGGCTTTACAATACTATAATTCCACTGCTACACACCACTGGATTTAAATCCAGGACTGTGTGTGGCAAAATGTACTGTTTGCAAAGCAAGTAACAGACTGAGCTACTGAGTCACTGCTACAGCAGCTGTATTTGCAAGATATATGTGCACACATACAGGTTGCGGGCTACATTTTCTACATTCATCAGTATGTGCATGGCTTTATATGGATATATTTCTGTACCACGGTCCCAGATGAACATGTATTTTTCCATTAATGCCTTTGCAGGTGTCTTTCTACATGTTGCTGATAAAAGGGCACATTTACCTGCTACCATAGGCCTCACTTACATCCATTATTATCTTTGGCTTTCTAGTGATGTACTATTGCACCAGAGTCGAAGGTACACTACTATTTTTTCCATTACTTTTAAATCATGATTGCGTGATACGGCATAGCATGGCGAGCAGCTCTGCAGTGATACACTTAAGGACTGTAAGTGGCAATTACTATATTTTCTTTAAACCACCTGCTTTGATTAAGAGTTGTGTTGCATGGCAGGTTAATGCAGTGGTCTGCAGGTACGGTGGTCTTAGGTCTGAAATATGGGACAGGTGTTTATTTTGTAATTGCATATTGCAATTTTAAAACCACATATAGTCAATATAACTCTACTTAGATATCTGGAAATGTGTGTGAAATGGACAGCTATGTATGAGACAACATTTTTGGGACAGGTGCCAATTTTTTTTAAGGTGATAGTGGAATGTTGGGAAAGGGACATAGGTATGTGTGGAAGAGGTAAGTTGGGTAGGTGAGGATGCATGTGTAGACAGACAAGACAAGCAAGACAGCAGACAGGAGCAGTGTGTGATACATGGGGGGTGGGGGGGAACACCTTGGATAGGGAGGGTGTTGTGGAATCCAATTTCCATGTGCTTCCACAAGGCAGCAGCATGACTCACATCCCTACTCATGGGACTTTCAACACTGATCCTTCACTGCTCAGGGGGTGGCAGTGGTGGATGCTGAGCACCAGGTGGAGGCTGCCCCACCAGGTTGGCCAGCATGCCCAAGGCAGGTGGCAGTCAAAACCATGGTAGACTACACACCAAAACCAGCAGCTCAGCCCAGGTGACAACTTCCCTCAACCACGGCTTCCAGAAGGGGCCCTTCCCATCCAGTGGGGTGGTAAAACCCAATGCCATGGGTAGTACAGGTGCAGCAGAGGGGTCGGTGCCGTTATTGTAAATTTATTGAGGTAAGAAAAAAATTTCAGATATATAACATGACCTATAAGATTAAAGGCAAGTTTAATTTTGACACCCAAGGGGTGATTTATCTTGCCAAGTGCCAACTGTGCAAAGGCTTTTATATAGGGAAAACCAAATGCCCTTTGAAACAACATATATATGAACATCAATACCATATTGGGAAACAAAATGCCATCACTGCACTGGCCAAACATACGACTGAAAACCCCAGTCACTATTTTCAATACTTAGTAATATAACAAGTTTGTAAACATATAAGGAGTGGTCCATGGGCACTTAAATCGGAAGAAAGCGAGCTCCTTTTGCAGTTGAACTTGAACACATATGCCTACTTAAGTTTAAATGACTGTTGTTTTGTGGAATGTGTTTTAAAACTGAAATAGTTGGAAAGGTGATACTTTATCACTTTTTATATATATAGTTTATATATATATATATATATATATACACACACACACATATATATATATATATATGTATATATATATATATATATATATATATATATATATATATATATAGATATATATATATACACACACACACACATATATATATATATATATATATATATATATATATATATATATATATATATATATATATATATATATATATATATATATATATATATATATATATATATATATATATATATATATATATATATATATATATATATATATATATATATATATGTGTATATATCTATATCTATCTATCTATGTATATATATATATATATATATATATATATATATATATATATATATATATATATATTATATATATATATATATATATTAGGATGTCTAATCTGAAATATGAATGCATTTGACATGTTGATATTTTTTTTTTTTTTTTTTTTGATGAGAGGGATATTTAAGAATGTGTTTGTTTCTTTGGGATTATCTGATGAAGTTCATTGATAAAGAGTGAATGAAAGTGCTAACAATAAACCCTTTTGAAGTATAAGAATTCCTTGCTGTACCATCTTTATTTTCTGATTTTTTGGAGTTTGTGGACTTTTTATGTGAAGTTCATCTATTTTAACTAATTGATAGAACTGTGGAGGATTATAACTTTTGAACTGTTTAGAATTTTGGATTAAAATTTATATGGCAGTCATTTAAGGGACTCTTCTGTCAAACTTTGTTTTGCTACTGCACAGTCTAGTTTATAAACAGATACTAACACTACACAATACCTCAACTGAGTTCTGGTAAGTAAAAGAATTTGCATGAGGAAACTAACATATCATTAGTGCACTGCTTCACAAATGTGTAAATTGCATTCCAGGTAACATGGCCTCAAAATACTTACAAGAGTAATATTTTTAATGGCAAATCTAAAAACTGAAAGGAATGTATATGCAATCAGTAATGCCTCTTTATGATTTCTGAAGTTGATTTATCTGGTGATATATGTACTGTACCTTAAAAATATTCATAAGGATTATCATTTTGGTGTCCATTCCCATGAAATGACAAAAATGTAAACAGTAATGTGTCCTACCCCACCACAATTTTTTCTTAGTTGGTTTAGCTGATGATAAACTTGTTGCTTTTATTTAATTGTGTTTTTCTGGTAATTAATGTGAGTATTTTATTTCTATTTTAGTATGCATTTGTATTTATGCAGTGTTTTCTTTTATGTAGTACATCTTCAGATTTACCTCTTAGACTCAGTGTTTTGCAAATTCTTTCTTCTGCATCTGTATGTATAAATGCATTCTGACTCATGGGTTAGACTCAGTGTTTTCTGTTGCCATGGTGACTACTTTTTCTTCATGTTTTTCACTTCCTGTTTCTTCCCCACACTCATTCATCTTCTGTTTGTGATGCTTATGCTTTTCTTTTCTTCATGAAATGATTAATTTTATCGTATGTGTTTTACTGTTTCCCACTACCAACATGTGTAATTCATGTTGTAGCCCTGAGCTTTGTTTCTTTTTTATAGTTCTCTCTTATTATTACCTTGTATGCAGAATGAGTAATGCATATAAGCTGGGGATATAAATTACTTATGTTTGATGTTCTTTTTATTACTGATTCACACTTTTTATAGTATTTATGTATTTGACAGTTTTCCCTGCTAAATGTCTTTTCAAGATGGGGACAGTTTGCTGGATTTTGAAATCTGTGAAGAAATATGGACCTGTGATTGAATATGAGGCTCTACTAGCTTTTCTTGTGCATTGAACAAAATTGATGCAAAAGGTACATAGCAATTTTATTGATCAGTTTTCCTTGCCCATTTTATAATAAGGTTAAATAATTAAAACAAAAACTTACATTTTGGAAGGTGATAAGAGAAAAGATCTGTAGTATTACAATGCGAATGGTAGATAATAATCTGTCTTTTAGACCAGAAAATACATTTTTTACTTATTTAATATCTGTTCAATTGAGAACAGGTAGCAGCATACTCATTATGCACATAAGTAGTGCTGATTTTGCTAAGACTAACTATAAAGAACATGAATTGACAAGATTTGCCTGTGCAGCCCCTAATGAATGTTGACACCATTCACTCAAACTATGGGTGTTGTTCTCACAGAAGCAGTACCATGTTAGAAGTATCTGCTTGTGTAAATACACATTAGTGGTTAGATTATCATTCAAGATATATAGCTGTTGATAACAATACAAACAATACAAATCCTAGCCCTTATTGCAGATTAGAGTATGTAAGCTGATCCTAGCCAGCCACTGTAGCTCAAGAGCATGTGCATATAAGTACTGAGCACATGTTAAGTGCAATGCCATTTTATATAGTCAGTCAGAGTTGGTGCAATTATGTATGGAGATTCACATGTGAGTGTGTTTGTAGTAAGTCACTAGGTTAGCTTAAGTAAGTGTTCCATTTACAACTCCTGATGTGTTTATGTATAATAAATGACTTGAATGAATACCCGGCCTATTATCTCATTTGCATGCACAAGACAAGTGACATGGTGTCAGAAGTAGGATCTGAAGTAAAGCAACTTGTGAACCGTGAGGCTCAAAGTTAGAAGTGGAGGAATACACAAACAAACTCACAAACAGATCAGCAATCATCTGACGGTACACAAACACATTTAAATGATTTTTTCAGTTACCATACATTAGGCAAAGCATTCAAAATATTCAAAATGAATTACTGAGATAAACAAAATATCCAAAATTGTGACATTTTGATAAAAGTGTTTGAAATGACTTCTGATCTGTTTAAAATGTACAAAAAGGCTAAAATGATCATATTTCTTCACAATGTACAACTTTTTTGCATTAATGAAATCTATTTGAAGTGTCCAGAATGTTTGCAGTAATTGCAGCATTAAAGTGAAGACTTTGCAGAGAGATTGTGTGCTTGACTGCACAGGCATAATTACAAGTACCTGGTCTATGGTTACATTTAAATGTATTTTGTTGTTATGGCAGAGGAATTGTACAGACCTGGTCCATTAGTGTTTGATAATAATAATATTGCTGAGAACTGGTGAGTGTTTGAACAAAAATATGTTATTTTCATGCAGGCTGCCTTTTCTGATAAAGACGTATGTACAAAAGCATTGAGAGAGAATGTTAATTTGTCTATGCACCTGCTATATATGCAGGGGAGGGAGAAGACTGCCATATTGTGGTACAGACTGAAACGTGGGAAGACTCTGAGTGCTTAAAACATAAATTTAGAGAAATGTGCAACCCTCAAATGAATATTACAATGGAAAAGCACATATTTTGCACAAGACATTAAAAGCCTGGTAAAACGTTTGCAGAAGTGGGATCTGACATGAGAAATAAAGCAAAAATGTGCAGATATGGTGATCTAAGAAATGTGTCTTGTGTGTGGTGTTAATAATGATGCAGTGAGAATGATTTTGCTTTGAGATAATGATTTAACTTTTTACAAACTCATAAAGATTTGTCAAATGCACGAGCTTACAGAGAAGCACACAAATATGCTTATGAATGAGAAATCATGCTTGCAGTGCCTAACAGTGTGAGCTTTGATAGTATGCAATGTGAGGTTAAAATGAAAAAGAGATATGAATTGATCTGTGTGGAAAATACAGGAAAAACCCATGGTACACACAGTAAAACCCATAGCAAACCTCATTGTTAACTGTTGTAATTGTGGATGCAGTCATGAACCTAAATGAGAAAAGTACATAGCTTTTGGTCAGCAATGTCACAAATGTAAAAAGTGGAATCATTTCAAATGTCTTTGTGAGTCTAAAGTGGAAAATTCTTTTATTAAAAGAGAGCATCCGAAGAAGCAAGTAGATCAAATAGAAAGCCACGACTAAACTTTTTATGTTGATGGTATCTCTGTGAATGATGAAACAAATAATATAGCATACTATCAGTTACTGGCAAAGAATGAAATATTTTATACTGTACTGATTAATGGGAAACTCTAGAGATTAAAGTAGATACTGGCTCAAAGTGCAGCGTTATATCAGCAGAAATGTTTGCTAAAGTAAATGCTGGTGAGAAACTTGATTAAGCAAAGTGTGCAAAACTGGTTGCTTATGGTGGTAAAGAGATTGAAACCAAAGGCTTATTAGTTCTTTCATGCTATTCTGCTGGAAACCACTATAACTTGCAGTCAAAAGACACGTGCTGTTACTGTTAGCCCTCAAAGGTAGTTTGAAAATGGGATTGATTTCATTTAATGAAGAGGTCCACCATGTAAGCATGAGTAACAATGAAGATTTTACACAGAATATTTTTTGTGAATATGCTGATATTTTCAAAGACAAGCTTGGTAAACTCCCAGTTATTTATTCCATGAAGTTAAACCATGAAGTAAGCCCAGTTGTCAGACCAGTATGGAAGATTCTAGTAGCAATGCAGATCAAAGTAAAAGCAGAACTATACAGAATGGTGCATTTAGGTGTAATTGCTCCAGTAGAAGAACAAACTGAATGGGTATCCTTGATGGTCATACCTCATAAGAAAAGCTCAGATGATATTCAAATGTGTATTGAGCCATGAGACTTAAACAAAGCACTTAAATGACCTCATCATCTGATGTGTACAGTAGAAGAGGTAGCTGCTGTCATGCCAAACACTACTACTTTTTCTGTCTTAGATGCAAAAAGTTCATTTTGGCAAATTTTGTTGGACCTCAAATCTCCATTGTTAACAACTTTCAGTGCACCATTTCGTAGATACAGATTTTTGAGAATGCAAATTAGAATCAATTCTGCCAGTGAAGTCTTTCAACATGCAAACTAGCAAATTTTTTCTGGTTATCCATGTGCTATTATAGTAGAAAACAAACTGCAAATACAATAAATAAAATAAATAAAATGTAAATTTAGGTAGAATTAAGTTTCTTACATGGGCCATTTGTTAACCAGTTCTGGATTGCAACCAGATCTGTTCAAGCAAACTGCAATTCTTGAAATGCCAGTTCCAGAAAATGTTGCATACCTTTTTCTTGGCATGGTCAACTATTTAGGGAAGTTAATTCCAGATTTAAGTGAGCTTTCTGCACCATTACATGAGTTGACATGCAAAAATGTTAACTGGTCTTAGTTGGAACAACACCAATGAGAAGCAAACCCTAGCATGTTCAATTGGCAACAGTACTAAACCACATCAACCTAAAGAACCACTTCAGCTAAACCAGTGTCCTGAACTACACTGCTCAACAATTGCTACAGATATTTTTGAATGGAATGGTCAACATTACTTAGTATATTTAAATTCTTATTCAAACTGGTTCAAAATTGACCTTCCTAACTTGATGTCCAGTATTGTCATTACGAAATTAAAGATACATTTTTCTGTCAATGGCAATATGCACAAAGTCATTTCTGACAATGGTGCACAGTTTACAAGTCAGCAGTTCAAAATATTTGCTGAGACATAGGACTTTGTTCATGTTACTAATAGTCCTGAGTATCCACAGCACAATGGCTTGGCAGAATGTACAATTCAGAGTGCAAAACATTTGTTTGAGAAATCCATGAGAGATAATACCAATGTTTTTCTTAACTTACTTAATCTCAGAAACATCCCAGGAGATATCTTACTTGGTTCATGTGCTCAGAGATTAATGTTTAGACAAACCAGAACAACTCTCCCAATTAGTAAAAAGTCATTAATACCAAATGCTACAAACAACAAAGTGGTCAAAGCTCAACTTTTAAAGAAAAGTCAGTCGCAAAAATCTTACTACAATAAAACCAGAAAACCTCTTATACCATTGAGAGAAGGAGAGATGGTAAGAATGCAGATATCAAAACGATTTCACCAAGTAGGACTTGCCGAACATCTTTGTGAATAACTGAGATCATATATTGTGTAATTGGAAGGAATGGATATCAGAAGGAATCAGAAGCACTTAATTCCAGTCTCCAAACCAGTTACGCAATAACTTGCCTGTGACAAAGACTCTAGTCCTCAGAGCATTCCAATACATGTTATAGTTCTGGGGGGGGCAATGTACTTCCTATAAACAATCTTATTGTAATCCCTGAAAGTACAGTTGAAAATGATTCCCCAGAGACTGTCCCTGTTGCTAAACCCATTTCAAACTTCCATATTACTACGTCAGGTCAGATATTGAGACCGAATCCAAAATACACAGTGACTTGCACTTGAATGGTATTTGTCAATACGTTTTCTAGCTTGTGCAAATGTTTTGTCTATTGTCCTCTATTGCATGCTGAACAAATTAAAGAGATAGGATGTAGATCAGATTGTGTCAGTTGATCCTAGTCAGCCACTGTAGCTTGAGACCATGTGCATATAGGTACTGAGCATGTGAAAGAGCAGTGCCATTTTATGTAGTCAGTCAGAATAAGTGCACAGGGTGCAGAGATGCACATGTGAGAGTATTTGTAGTAATAAGTCAGTTAGATAGCTTAAGTAAGTGTTCCAGGTACAACTCCTGATGTGTTTATGTATAATAAATGACTTGAGCAAAAACCCAGACTCATTGTCTCATTTGAATGAACGAGACGAATGACACTTATTGCCAAACTAACACAACCTCCTACCAAACAATCTACCCCCCCCCCCATCTTACAGGCAACCCTGCACCAAAAACAACATGGGTAGAACTTGAACAGTCCTAATAAAAACAAGTGTGTTAAATTCAGCCTGCTACACTTTTTTTATATTAACAAGTGGGTATTACTAGAAACCTGGCTTTTACATTATGGAATTTTAGCTTAAATAGAAATGTTTTCCCTCTAGTGAAGTCAGGTCCAGTTCTGCTACATCCCATATTGATAAGCCTGACCTGAAGAATGGAGATAGAATATTACTCTAAATAAGAAAAAAACAAAGAATAAAAATAAAACTAATAAAAGATATAACACCTCTAATAGAGAAGTCCAAAACTGGCTACTGAGACTATTATTTATGGAGAACACACTAAGTACTTTATTAAGTAACTAAAACAGTAGAACAGTCAGGCGCACTCCCCTAAAAAATTGCCAGAAACAATCCTTCCCACAGCTACAGTCACAAAAATGTGAATGAAACCAAATTTATTAAAAACAAAAGGTGACACCATGGTAAAATGTTAAGTACTTTAATTCATAATGGACTTCATCAGAAGTCTTGCAATCTCAGCCACTAATGCAAGTTCATCTGGTGCTGTATGAATGCATGCTTCCTGGCCAGCTATGTTACCCCAAACTGTCGGAAGTCTAAACAATATAGCTTATACATTTCAACACATATCCTTCCCATTTGCTTGAATACATATGCACTTTGCACATGTATACTCAAGTAGAATAGCAATATGGGGAAATGTATAAATACCAAAACAATCATTTTTGCAAGAAGTTCTACGGCAACTTACATCCATACATCTTCTTTACTTTTATATTCTCACTCCAAGATCATTCTGATTCAGAGAAATAGTGATCAATAGTAAAAAATGTAAATATTGCTTTCTCATTCAGGGCTATCTATTAAAGTTGGAGAAAATGAACAAAACTTAGCAAGGTACTTTCAAGCCATTACACATTGCTACAACATATAGTAAGCAAACAGCTGAAAAAAAGAAAACTCAAATACTTAACATCCAGGATCATGCAAGGAGAGTATGAACAAGTTATGGTACACAACTAGTTTCTGATCACATTTTAAATATATTAAAGAACAATCAGAACTTAAAATACTTTTTTATCTCCAGTTTGTTCCATCACTGAAGTTTCCCAAATGCGAAGGCTATTTATCTCAAACTAGCTAATATGTTTAATTTATCCTTAATATCCATATTACACACTCATATTTAAACCTTTTCTGTCACTGCCAGAGCCCAAGGTCCATTCTCTGCCTACACCACACTCTCTCATACTTTGAATTTTAACCCAGTCTTAAACGTTTTGAGAAGTCAGTATATAATCTAATCCTAGAGTATGTCAGCAAATACAGGAGTAACTCCTGTCTTAGTTTTACCTTAGACATCAAACAAAAAATGAGATATAGAGACCACCTCAGGCACTTTGGAAACCTACTAATAATAACTACAACCTCTATCTCCTTAAACAATTCAGACTAATATCAGGATCCAAGTTAATAAGCAAAGAAAAAAAACAAAAACCTCTTAGCCTTTTTTTGAGGAGATAATAAAAAACCTTAATATGATCTCCCAAGCACAGTACATATGATCACACTCACCCCTATAACACATGATATAAAAGATTTTCTGATTAAACATAATACTCCCGACTTTATTATTTCATAATCAAAGCATCACCCATCATGATGACATGCATCCACTCAGCAATCATCAGTTCAGCACTGTTTCAGGAAAATAAGTTCACGATCAACTTAAAAAAAAACATCAAATACTATTCTATCAGATAACAATTCCCTGCACCCAAGTTTGTTATAAAAGCTAACTTCTTCTTTTCGAACAATTAGTCTACATCTTTAATCTTTCATTGCAAGCAGACCAACTCCCAACCAAATGGAACAATTCTATCATTAACTCTCTTCCCAAAATGTTCAGTCCAACCACTCCAAAATTTATATAATTAATTCTCTTCTAAAAAATGCCCAATTCAACCACTCCCAGTTGTTTTTGACCCATTGCGAAATTACCAGTGCTAAATAAAATATTCATCTACTTACAAAGCAATCATTTAGCAGGGTTCTTTCTTCTTTCTCCTGTGGATTTGCAAAGCAACTAATTAAAGCTATAGCAATACAGACTATACAGAATCCCTACTAATTGATTTGTGATAGGCCTTCAGTTTAGTTCATCTTTCCCTATTCACTATTAAACTCAAACAGGTTTTCATAGCATGTCTTCAAGTGGGTCAAGGATTACTTATTTAACAGACAAACAGACAAGTCAAAGTACAACTGTAGCTATATTCTTAGGCATTGGCCTTCAATTCTCAGCAGTACCTCAAGGGTCAGTGCTAGGTTCCATCATTTTTTCACTGCTCATTACTGATCGTCTCCATTTTAAATTCATACGATACACAAATCATCTTCTCCTCTTAAAAATCAGGACGTTCTACCTGATGCACCTTCAGGACCAATTCATGCAATTGTGCACTCATTCCACATCAATAAACTAGCAGTTATTTCAGACAAAACAAACTGTGATTTTTGGCAAATTACATTTTATTGTCCCCGTCCCACTTTCCACCACAAATACAAAGGAAAAATCATAGACATTGCAACCAGTTTATTAATAAATACATAATTTTCTCATGTATGAAGTCATAATTAATTATACCAATAAATCAACACTGAAGAATGTAACAGACCAATTACTCAAAAAAGTCATGCTGTCAGGGTGATACAACAGATGGCCTGATCAGTCTGGTCTGCTCCATTCCAGCAGAATAGCATACCCACCATTCCCTGCCCCTTTGGCAAACTAGCCATTGGCCACATGCAGCATTGCAAAAAGCTCACTCACATATTCTGAAGTTTTAAGGAGCCCAGAAATGGAATGGAAGGAAGAAAAAAGGAAGAGGACCATGTAGTGAGAATTCATCAGTTTGCCCTCAAGCAGCCTTCTCCCCACAATTTTCTGGCTCTACTAAATTGGACCATTAAGCAATAATGAAAGAAGCCAAGGGAATACATAGCTTTATAATATACTAAATGCAACTGACCAAATGTTAAAACAGACTATAATAGGCAATAAATGGCAAGTTTTAAGAATAAACTTTGCAAGTAAAGAGACACATTGAGACTAAACAAATCACAACCCATGACAGTGACACATATACCATTTTCACTAAATCAAATGAGATCTCTGTCTAAGAAATCACAATGCTCAAGTGACTACAAAACCCAATCAGGGCAAGCCTTGTGTCGCTCTTTGATTCAAAAATTTCCAGACTGTCTCTAATGCTGGAGGGTGAAGGGCCTCATACCAAAATAACCTGGACGCAACAGCAGGTTGATGATTAAATGTCGTACAGTAGTTAAATGTCTCAAAATTGTGGAAAGTAATTAACATTTAGTACTCTGCCACTGTTATTCCCATTTAAATTCATTGTAAGAACATGTGCTCAACTACTTCAAATATACCCATGCACAATTTTGACAATAACTGATTCAAAATTATGCCAGAAAAATCATTCCAAATTATTTCACAAGCATTAGGATCTAACCCCCAAATTTGATCCTGGTTGGTGTACTTTGGCTGAGCTGCCCAATAAACAAAAGAGTATCCTAAAATCAAAACTTGTAGATGACCTAAAAACAAAAGAAACATCAAAACATGAATAGCAGCATCCACCTCTCCAAAAACTTATTAGATTATAGAATGTAGGTCAATTAACCACAGGATGACCATCTATCTGGCCCATTAATCAAACCTATGACCAACTTCTAACAGTCATATCTGAACCTCAGCCCATCCTAAATGAATGGGAAGAATAACCAGAGGAAGTTAAGCCTTAACAAAATAATTTTTTTGTAAACATGTATTGAGATTCCTGGTTCTTAATTGAGACCAACCGTAAAAAAGAAATATTAAACTCTTCCAATTAGGAGGGCAGGAAAGAGCTTCAGGGTGTAATAAACCAATGCATGATGCAGAAAATGGAAACAAATGCTCTGTCTATTATGACCAGATGATCCTCACCTTTTTGATTGGTCTTGGATCTAAGAATGGGCACTAGAACTACATCAGCATCCAAAGACATTTGGTTCCATCTGATGGACTCCAGTAACTCATTAATACAAAAGGCTCCATCATACAACTAAGTGAACGAGTACCTCAAATTGCCTATGTATAACAATTAGACAATGTCATGTGAATACCTGCTAAAATGGATTTCAACAGGGATTTCCCAAAAGAGTGTTATGGGTCGAAACAAATGCTTTTGAGCCTATCCAAACCATTCAATAATCCAGCTACAACCCAATGTTGCATTACATCCTAAATGCTGCAGCAAACAAATTACATTTATCTGCATCTGTCATGTATATATTGTAAAGAAATGTAGTGAACTATTATGTACTTTCATGTATAAATTTAATGAAATGTAATTAGCTGTCATGTTCATTGTTGGAGCTTTTCTCCCTGGGCCTCTGCTGAAAATGGATATATATCCAGTCTGACTAGCCCGGTCAACAAATGTAAAATAAATAAATAAATAAAATGTCAATAAATACACCCTAACAGTATTGGGAATTTTACATTTTCCCCAACAAGAATAGAGAACTGCTAGAGAGGCCACCTAAAATATCCCTTCTTTATGAAGGCCTATAAAAAATGTTTGAGAGCACTGACAGCTGCCCCATAAGTTCTATTAGAGTTAGCAGCCTGAGAATTCCAACATAGAAAAATTGATATTCTTCTCCAATCATCCATACTTCATTTGAGAATCAAGTAGGCAAGACTGTTGCCTCTGGAGATAACATCAAGAATTTGGTAGACTGTAGGTAAGAAAGAATATGACCAAGCACATTATGAATACTTGTGATCTATCCATCAGAGAAGACTAATACAGAAATTGTGGAGTACCAAATCCTTAAAACATTCTGAAACTATACAGACCTGTATAATTTTCCAGTCAAATCTTGTGCAATAGCCTTGTTATGAGACCAAAAATACTTTCTTGTTGCCAAAATCTTCCTGTCATATGATTGCTACAATCCAAATGGGCATTAATTACAGGAAAGTGATATCCATTCTCATTTTAGTGGACTAAGCTGAAGATCAAAGTGCTGCTATGGTACAAAATAGCTTCATGCAAAATAACTCAGTTCAGCAGAGTAGAAAGATCTAATTCAATTCATTGTGAAAGTACACACATTTGTGGGAGACTAAGCAGTCAATGTCTTGCCTCCATAAACAAAGAAACTGCAGTTATTTTTTTATACTGTAAAAGATTATGAGCAAACATTTTGTTATCTATCAGATTATGGTCACTGACCAATTAAAACTAAACACCCCTGTATTGTTTTGCTTACTAAGAATTTAGGCACAAGTTCCAGTCTTCTCTGTTGGGACTATCTACATTGGCATCTATGGTGGGGGGGGGGTTCATTTGAGATATTTAAAAATACTCTATTCAGGATACAAAACACAGTGCACCTTAATTTATGCAACAAATCACTACCTAACAAACTTAAAGGGCCAGAATGTTTTACAAAAAAAGCATGCTGATCGTGTAATGGACCTATTTAAATTGAGACAGAATTTGTGTCTAGATAATAAAATGGAACCCCCAGAGACCCTTGCACCTTGTATACATTTCATAGAAAGTGGGAGACTTTTTGCCTTTGATAAAGTTTCCATAGATCGAGTTTATTTATTTTTTATTTATTGATTCATTTATTATTTATTTATGAGCAAAGAATTTGTTATCTATCAGTTGCTCCTCCATCGATAAGGAAAGGAAAGAGAAGACAGAATTGCACACTGTAATATTAACAAAAGGACCTTTGTGATGTACTGATGGCATAGGAAATAGCTGTGTCTTTTGTTTATGGCTGCCCTTTTGATCCTGCTGCAATGTTGGTCACTGACAAGTGATGTTCCAAGTTGGAGGCCATGTCCCCACCTGCTGTGGGACTTGGACATTGGTCTGACTGGTAGGTTTAAAAAAATGATTTTGTTGGCTGAAGAAAAGGACAGTCATTATAAGAATGTCCACTTTGGTCACAATTTAAACAAGGGCTGGTACGTGGCTCACTCAGCTGGGTTTGAGGCAAATTAAGGGTGTGAAGGTTTGTGAAAATATCCCTGGGATTTGCTGCTGGAAGAGTTTAAATTTACCTTTATCTTCCTTGTATGTTTTTTGTTAACCCCCTTTCCCAGGAATTGGTATCAAATTATTGAAGTCGAACATTTGCCAATTTCTTTCGCTGTTTTTTTTTTCAGACTATATTATCTGCTGCATATTGTTCTTGATGAACAATTTCATGTATGTCTACGCTGGGCTAATTTAAAGAAACTTTTTTATTCAGTCTTATATAGGTGGGAATAAACCTTTTATAAATGCTGCTGACAACCACCACCTGACACCCTTTAGTAAACTCTGGGTGTTCTGAAAAGCTTCAACTGCATATTTTATGCACTGCAAGTATGCATCAATAGATTTGTTTTTCTTTTGTACAATAACTTTGATATGTGCCCAATTAGGTAATGGTAGGTATACTGCAGTTATTGTCCTTAGTATGTTGTCTTTCATGGTTAGAAATGCCTTATTTGTATGTTTTGGAATATTATTACCTACAGATGACTTCTCCATATTTTCTTAAATATTTGGAAGAGTAGAAGCTTTTATAACTGCTCATAAGTTTTCAATTGTAGGGTTATGCAACTGTACATGTCCTTTTTAAATCCTAGCATATTTGTCTAAATGTGTTCAAATGGGAGGGAAAGAGAATCTACAATAGTTTTGAAAATGCACTGCAGTCCATGGAAGGACTACTCTTACAAAGGGCTCAGCATCACCATTGCAGGCCACTGCCGGGTTAGGTACTGCTCTCAAAGGGTGAATTTTGGTATTAGTTGGTGAGGTGATGGCAGGGGTATCATCAGTAGAGGAAGAGTCGGAAGGTGATGCATCCTCAGAGCTTTGCTTGTTAGGCAGGTTTCACATATACTCCTTTCTATCAATCATTATTGGAAATTGGGTACTTAACCTTTTGAATCTATTTAAGTCAGTTATTTTGCCAAAGGAGATACTTTATTGCAAAATCTTTTTAGTTTAGCTGTATACTTTTTTGTAGAAATATGTTTTTGTTTTGGATAGAACTGTTTGCTTTTGTTTGCTATTTTCATTGGCATTAGGTTTGAATTTAAACAGCATGTTGTTGTTGTTACTGTTGCCAGAATCTAATGTTATAAACAGAACCTTTAGGGTAGTCTTATATACTAGAAGTAAACTGGGATGCAGAAATACTAGGAGAAATAGCAGAGGGGCTGTCTTTGAGTCTGAGTCATTTCCCCTGCTGCTTGCACTCTATCTGCTTTATAAGAGGCAGGTTGGTCCACATGATGGGGGAGGTTCATGATACTTTCAGAAAAAACTCCTGCCATCAAGAAGCCAGCCAATAAATAGAAGCCAACTAATTGGCACAAGGCTAAATCAGTAGCAGCATTGAACACAAAAGAGATATTACCATCCGGTGACCTGCCGAGATGAAACAAAACTAAATTAATAAATATCAAGAACTGCAGTAAAATAAAGACATCAGCTGTACCACAAAGCTCTTAGGCTCTGAGAACAAGAGTGAAAGCTGTAACCAAAACTATGGATAATAAACAAGATAACTTAAACAAGCAATACAATAAACAGATAACAAAAAAAACAGCAATATGTAATACTCGAAGAGCAAGCCAGATCAACAACAGCAACATCATTAAATTGAAATTTTAGTGAAGTCCTGACAGAATCCCTAAAACAGGTCCAAATGTGGAACATAATGAAAGAAGAAATCAGCAGGCCAAAAGCACTAAAACCACTATACTTAAACAGGTAAGACATTATAAATAGTTGAATTACAGTAACCTGATCAATGGCTTGACACTGCTTGTGGGCTAGAAGCTCTTGGGAAATTTCTAAGCTGCTACTGAAAATGACAGTGAGAGTCCTGCAACCAGCATGTAAATAGTGGGCGCATCTCAGGACAGGAACTTGCAGAAGCACCACACAGAATAGAACAAAACAATCTATGTCGCAGACTTAATTTAACTATTCTAACATGCAACAAACAATTTTGACCTAGCACTAAACTTCTGTTGGCATGTAAATGTTGAGGCAGCTGTGGCAAGGGTTCTCTTAAATATTAGAAATACTTTTTTTTTAAACAGCTTTATTAAATGATAACACAGATTTAACACTCATCTCATGGCTGTCTCTAGGAAACCAATAGGGCTGGATTCACGAAACCTCCGTGTAAGACTTAATATGTCTTACTCAGAGGCTGCAGTTGAACGGTATGATGTCAGAGTGCCATGAATATTCATGAGGGCATGCTGACTCATCCGTAACTCTTACACGGACTGAGTAGGCAAGCAGGGGGCGTGTCCGACTGCCGAACAGTCTAAAAGTCCACACCCCTGCAAGGTTTTAAAAAGCATAATTTCAACAGATAAGAGTGAGTCTGCTCAAATGTACATGCACCCAACACCACACTCCCTGATACTGTAAATCCCCATCAGAGTTATAAAATGGAAAATATTATTATTTTTTTAAATCTACGATATAGCTGCCCGTATTTGCGCTTGTTTGCTCGGGTGTGCCTATTGCGTAACCACAGTTAGCAATTGTGACATTGAAGAGCATATAAGAACTACTTATGCAAATTAATCCAAATCGCAATAGCATGATGGTAGAGCGTATGAACAAAGAGAAGGCATTCACGGTTTGAGTCCCACCACTCCCCTTCTTATTTATGTTTTAAATCAGTATTAGAAATAATACCAGACAAATATGATTAAAATTTTATTAAATGCAGTGACATGGCCAATGTGTCAGCGAACAAAATATATATTTTTAAAAGACCCAGATATATAATAGCCTGCCATTAAGCAATGTTTTACACAGCTAAACAGAGGTGCCCATAGTTTAATAGTGCTATACCCATCTAAACAGAGGTGCCCATAGTTTAATAGTGCTTTATCCAGTTAAACAGAGTTGCCCATAGTTTAATAGCGCTTCACCCAGCTAAACAGAGTTGCCTATAGTGTAATAGCGCTTTACCCAGCTAAACAGAGTTGCCCATAGTGTAATAGCGCTTTACCAAGCTAAACAGAGTTGCCCATAGTGTAATAGCACTTTACCCAGCATAATAGAATTGCCCAACATTTAAAAATGCTTTACCCAGTGCAATGTGTTTGTGTGGACGTGCGCGCCATGCCAATCAGGGCACTGTAGGGCACAGGGGAGCAACGTAGAGCTAAGTTGCTTAAACACAGCCACACCCCTAGCCTGTCTAGACAGTATTAAAATAAAAGAATGACAAGGTTTGAACCTAGGACCCTTTGTATCATAATCAAAGTACAGAACCACTAAGCCATGACAACATAGGGGAAACAGCCACTATTAACATACATAAACTTAGGAATGGTAGTTTAACCATTACTAAGCAGGTCTGCAGTCAGCCAAGAATTTTACAAAATGGCCAATCACAAAAAAGTGCGGGAAATGCGGTATATTTAAGCCCCACAGGCGGGAATACACACCATAACTGATTGTAGCTCACATCTGCGGTCATAATGTCTGGTGTTGGAGAGGGAGTGTACTTCCAAGCGCAGAGATGGGGCACCGAGGAGTCCAAATACATGGTTTGGCTCCTAGTCCACCGTCACAAGGCAAGACTCCTGCAGGGCCAGTTCCAAGGGATGGAGTACAAGGCAGAGGCTTGGAACCGGTTAGCTTGTGACCTCACCAGTGCCACAGGTGTTCCCCAGACTGGTGAGCAGGTCCGTCACCACCATGCGGACCTGAAGAGATAAAAGGAGGATGGCCTGAACCAGAGGATACAGGAGGCCCGTGGGATGCGGGATGCCCCACAACTGAGTATGTAGCCATGGAATGCAGTATGTAAGGATTTAAAATGGCGTATGTATAATGGATAGGAATGTCTCAATATCCCTTCATTTACTTTACAGCTGCAGGTGACCGTGTTACGAATCAGCAAGCCTATGAAGATAGGCTGCTAAGGCTGCGCCGCCAGGCAGGTTAGTGATTATTCTGCGTGTATTGTTATATAAAATATGGGAGAGAGCATGAAAGAAAGTGTTGTAGTCCAATAATACAGCCATAAAATGGACTGGATAAGTCCTCTGCATGTACTGTCAGATAAAAACGTTAGAGAGGCAGAAAAAGAGTGTAGTAACCCATTAAGAAAGGTAACAAATGTCTGGAATAATATCTCTGCAGGCACTGTCATATAAAATAATATGTGAGTGAGCCTGAAAAAAGAGTGTGCTAACCTATTAATAAAGGTATAATATGTTGTGAACATGTCTGCCATATATACCGTTAAAACAAATAAAGGAGTGAGCCTGTGGAAAAGTGTGTAATGTCATTAATAAAGGTCTTAAACCCAGAGTGTGTCTGTTTCACTTAGTATGAAATATTGTTGTACCCTTGCATTATACAAATAGTAATGTGTTAGAAATTGCTGGCAACCCAGAGTTCTGCAGTCCCATCTAAAGTGGGTGATGGAAGTGCTAGTAGATGTGAAGTAAATATACAATCCTCAACAGTCAGTTACTGGCTGGCGTGCATAAGTAAATCTGGCACATGAGTAGCATGCTAATATGTTCCCCAGAAATGTAAGTATGCTTCAATAAATGCAGGGTTCTGTACAATTTGAAGTGAAAATGTCATGTGAAAATATCCAGATATGTAGATAAAGAAATATAAATGCAACCATGAAATATGTAGCAGTCACATCTGCATCCTGGACAGTTAGTATGTGAGATATAGGTCAAGTATAGATTGAACTAGCCAAACCCACTACACAACCTAATGCATGGTGGCAAGTGTAATAATACATGTAGGGAATATACACCTGCAGTCACTAGAAATGTAGTGCAGAGCAAAAGTGTTTATAAGATGTTAACGGAGGTTTTTTCTACACCCTACTGTTTGTGCATAAACCATGCAATTCTATACCTAAATGGGTATGTGTAATCTTAAATATTTGTTGGGATATATGTCCAATTGTTCTATAAATATTTGCACTCATGTTGATGCATGTGTCCTGTTCAAACACCAAGTTCATGGTGGCCTGTTGCTACCAATCATCCCTGCATGCTGTTGGAATAACCACTGTTGTTCAATATATGCATGTGTTATGCTTGCTGTTCAACTGTTGGAACTGTGGTGTGTTGGGTTAATGGGAATATTACTGCATGCTGTTACAACTAATCTGGAATGCTGTTGTTTATGTTGTAATGAAACACACCTAATCACAGAACATACGGGAAAGCTGATCCCAGCGGACCCACCTGTCCCTCCTCAATTGGTGAGTGCACCTGTGGCTCTGGTGCCCAGCCCGGACTCCCCTCCTCCATTGGTCCTGTGCCACATTCGGGTGGAAGCACTGCAGGGAATGGGGCTCATCCCCCCCATGCAAGCATGGGTGGAGAAGGGCCGCCCATCACCCTTCGAAGGGTCCGCACTGTGGTGCGTAGGGAGATCCAGCGTTCAGTCGCTGATCCCCTACGCCAGCTTGAGGCGAGCGTGGTGCATCTCTTGGGTGAGCCTGCCCATCCTACTCAGCCCTCAGCACAGCCACCCTTGGGGCTGTGAAGGTGCAGTGGTGACTGCACATGGGTGGGGATCTCAGTTCCACTGTTACCATCTGTGGGCTCATGGGCTTGCGATTTCCAAAAATCCTTCCCCGTCAATTGTGTTCACCCACCCCATGTGTCAAACTCCGCTCCTGTATGCATCTTGTTTGTCTTGTCTGTTTGCCTCCCCAACCTACCTCCCCAAATATACCTACTTCCTCTACCTCACATTCCACTCTCACCTGAAAAAAAAAATAAAAAAAGGGCAATCTGTTCCCACAAAAATATTACGCCCCATACTTAGCTGCCCAATTCTCCCACATGTCCACTGGACATGTAAATTGATAATTCTAATTGGCAGTACAACATATTTTGTTGTCCTCACCCATCTCTCAGGGGTGGAATGTTTCAAATTTCACACCAAATTTCATACATATGCACAGCTGCTGCTGGTAAAGAAATGGGCAGCTATGGACCTTCCCTACACTCATCCTGCACATCCCGAGCTGGTTTCCTTACTGTCTTTCGCTCTTTGTGCCCCCTTTTTCACCACTTTCCTATCTCCCCATTTTCTTTTCTTTAAAAGAAATTAGTGCGGGGGTTAGCGGGAGTAAGCACTTTTAAGCAGTAGTAAGCAGGATTAAGCGAGTGTGCGCATGTGTGTGCTTAGCTAAGCATAGCTAACCATCGCGCAAACCCGCTTACAACTGCTTAAAAGTGCCTTAGTCACTCTGTATGACAAGGCCTTTGTACTGCTCAGCAGCAAAATAAAAAACCTTGTCAGTCTCAAAACCGGGACCTTGGACTTACCAGTCTGCATGAAGTTCCACTACACCACAGCATAGATACAATAACTTAGTGCTGAAAGCAATTTATCATGCATTACCATGAGTGAATGTAAAGGAGAAATAGCAATGGCATAACACAAATCTTGTTCTCTGGGCCTTAAAAAGCAGGTGTTGTTGAATTGCATGACATGACTGTGAAATGAGAATCAGCCATGCTAGTAGGGAATAAGGTTACAGTAGCAGCTTACAAACCCCACACAGTATCAGGGCAGGATAAACACTGGCATATCTGCATAGGTCACAGGCCAGACCTCCCAACAGTGACTGCTCTACAGTGATGACCCTGATTTGTAAACAAATGTTAGCTGTGCCCCTCTGACTCCCTGTGAAATGTACTAACAGTAGGCAGAAAGGTGTTGAATCTCACTTAATAAATGTCAATAAGTGAGAGTAAACACTGCTTGCACCTCAGAAAAGGTGTAGTAATAGAAATGCTCTGAATCACCCAAAGTCTGAACTGCAAAATGTCTGAACTATATGACAGGTGTATCCCAGTTATATGTACCTTACCCTGAGGCTGTTCAAATATATACATGAGAGTATCTGAGGCCTGGAAAAGTCAGAAACACACAGGCACATCAGCTTGTCTGCTGTTACACACTCTGCAAATAGCTGTAGAATGAATCCCACATGCATGCCCTTATGTAGAAGTACAACACAGAAATAGCAAAGGATGTAGTCATGTACTGCTAGCAACCACCTGTGACAATGCCATTGTTCAGGTGCTGAAAAGACTGCTGTGGTGCACAGTCAAAGAATACTAGGCTGACCTCTGTCTACCATCTGGATATATCCACAGGTGGGAGCTACTCAGACAGACTACAAGCCTTCATAGACTTACACGTACACAACAACTCTGCATGTTCAGTAAGGTAAACATCACACAATAATAAATAATGCACACTGCAGTTCTGCACCCCTACCCAAAGGTACTATATACCCGTGTAGTCAGGCACAACCAAGGGTGTAGGTAGGCATACAGAGTACAGAAATATGTCCAGTTGTCCTGAGCAGACTGTGCTAATGCCAACACAAACCACAAACTGTTCAGATGTGAGTAACGTACTAATGACAGTATAGCAGTTCACAAACAGTGCATGTGCCTGATATTCATAATTGGTAGTACAACATACTTAGATGTCCTCACCACTCTCGCAGGGCTGGAAGGTTTCAAATATCTCACCTAATGTATTGCATATGCACAGCCATTGCTGGTAAAGAAATGGGCAGCTATGGACCTTCTCCACACCCATCGTGCATATCCCAAGCTAGTTTCCCTACTGTCTTCCCCTCTTTGAGCACCCTTTATCACCACATTCCTATCTCCCCGTTTACTTTTCTCTCAAAGACATGAGCGCGGGGGTTAGCGGGAGTGAGCACTTGTAAACAGTAGTAAGCGGGTTTGCACCAGTGTGCACATGTGGGTGCCGAGCTTAGCATTGCTAAGAGATGATAAGCTACACCAAGCTTAGCTAACTATTGCTAACATAAAATAAGCTAAGCTAAGCTTAGCTTAGTATTGCTAAAATACACTAAGCTAAGCTAAGCGGTGCTTAGCATTGCTAAGCATCGCGCAAACCCACGCCAACTCGCTTACAACTGCTTAAAAGTACCTTTGTCACTCTGTATGACAAGGCCCTTGTATTGCTCAGCAGCAAAATAAAATACATTTGTTAGTCTCAAACCCCACACCTTAGACTCACCAGTCTGCATGATGTACCACTAAGCCACAGCAAATATACAATAACTTGGTGCTGAAAGAAATATAATATGCATTACAAGGAGTGAATGTAAAAGGAAAATAGGAAAACCATAGGAATACATTGCAGTAAAGAAATATAACATACATTACAAGGAGTGAATGTAAAGGGAAAACAGGAAAGCCATAGGAATACATTACAATAAAGACATATGACATGCATTACAAGGAGTGAATGTAAAGGGAAAATAGGAAAGCCATAGGAATACATTGCAATAAAGAAATATAACATGCATTACAAGGAGTGAATGTAAAGGGAAAATAGGAAAGCCATAGGAATACATTGCAATTACTACTGTTGTATGCCAGTTAATTCCTTAATTCCAAAAGAAAGTACATACTCCCATGTATCCAGTGTTAGCATTAGGAGGTGTGAGTAAACTTGCACACTGAGAACAGTGTACTGGAAGAAGCAACAGTCAGGTTTCAGTACAATCTGCATTTCACTGGCTACAACCCAGCTTCAGATATGAGACATATACCAACCTTCTGACTGACACAACAGTGTCCACAGCAAACAAGCATGGTCCCCACCTTGCAAAACTGAAAGGCCTATGCCTACCTAACCTATCATTTTTTAGCAGTGTCCTGAAATCACAGTGAGAACTGCAATTACCACACAGCAGGCTGCATGCAATTACTAAATGGTGGGCACCAATTGGTGCAGAGGCCATCACATGCACATGTGCAGATACCTACAAAAGCAGCCTGTACTTGCTGTCCACACATGCAATAATATCACTGCCGCAGCTGGAGAGAGAGAGAGTGAGTGAGAGAGACAAACAGACAGACAGACAAACAAACAAATAAACAGAGGCAGTTGGAGACCAACCCAATAAATAACAACAAACAGAGGCAGTTGGAGACCCCTACCAACCAAGAAAAAAAAAAAAAAAACAAACACAGGTAGTGGAAGACGCCAACCTAAACAAATAAAAAATAAAAAAAAAAAACATCAACAGGTACAACAGACTGATGTGAGAAATACAAAGGTAAGGTATGTAACACAGATGTATTTGCTGGCATCCGAATGATGTGTCTGAATGGTACTCTACATTCTGTGAAAACTCCTTATGTGGTAGCATTCCCTATCTATATGTATATGCAGATTTGCATAAGGCAAGGGACATACTGCAACTGTTAGTGAAGGCTGGACATATATATGTATTTGAAGGTTGCTAAGTGCACATATCTATGTAGGTTGTAGTGTGTGGCATTGAAAACAGCAAGCAGTGGTTAAATGCTGTGGGACTGAGTTACAGCCAGTGAGGTCTGCTACAGCTATATGGCCTGAGGACAGTGAAATGCATTCTGCACAACCCTGTGCAATATTATTACATAATTGTATGTCTCACAACTGTTCCATAATTGATATTCCCACCATGAAAGGTGGGCAGTATATGTGCATATATGTGCATGTATATGTACAGCAGTGGCTGTTTACAAGTATGTGTGTGTATATATATATATATATATATATATATATATATATATATATATATATATATATATAGATATATATATATATATATATATATATATATATATATATATATATATATATATAGAGATATATAGATATATATAGAGATATATACAAATATAGATATATATAGATATATACATATATAGATATATATAGAGATATATAGTTATATACAGATATATGTGGATATCTATGGATATATATAGATATGTATAAATATATATATACACACACATATATGTATATAGATATATATATATAGATATGTATATATAGAGTGATATATAAATATATATGTATATAATTATATATATATATATATATATATATATATATATATATATATATAGTGAGAGAGGGAGACACAGGGTCAGATGTATTGCAACAGGTGCCTGGTGTCCAAGGCATGGACTGAACACTAGTGTTGATACTGCAGTGCCATACCCCATTCCAAAACACTTTACCCACTAACTACCAGATAGGTGGTTGCCTGACTAACACTGAAGGTGTCAGAAGGGAACATGGGACACAGGTGGACAGTAGCCTCCCCTTTGATATTCACAGTGCCACATTAGTCTTGTAATCTGTCTACATGGTACGTGTAATCACAAACTATGTGTCATGTATGGAAATATGGGTCAGTTTTCCCCTTTACTTATCACAATGCCTCATGTGGTATGTACCTCACATGACAACTACAGCAAGTAGAAAGGCCACATACATACCTCACAAAGGGTAATACTGCCCTGAAACGCATACCCTATGCAGACTGACTCACATAACCACAGCTACAGTGCGTTGTATACCGGCCACCCAGAGGTTACCTCTGCCAAACATACAGAGGTATGCCACACCCATAGCAGTCAGACAACCACCATGTCAACACCTCACAATCCCACCGGGCTACATGGCCTAGGTCCCTTGTCCCCACAACCTCACTGAACAGCACATGCTGGAGGGATGGGCTCCTATTGGCAAATATGCCATACTCTGGAGTAAACCACCCAGCATGAACAAACAAGGCTCCTCAGTAGCAGATGTCAGACATACCCCTGATGATTGTCTGGGGGATAGGTAACACGCTCTGGGAATCACCTCTGTGTATCCGGTTGACAGGAAGAAGTGAAATCTAATTACATGTGTGTCACAGGCCAGGGTAGCATATGGCTAGGCTGCTGTAGGCACCAAGGACAATAGCATATCACCTACTTATGACACAATGCACACAGACATGTACACAGTGCAATACCTGCTATCTGAGGTGGAATGAGTGTGACAGTGAATGTGTGCAAGGTCTGTGATGGTGTGATAGCTAAGTGTGAGGTTGTTTCTGTCATGGTCATTTGTGCCCTAAGTGTTAGGCCAGAGAAAGATGTGTCAGTTATTGGGGTGCAGACATAGTAGGATGGTATATGTTGTGATGTAGATCCTTGTTTATGACTGTGGTGTCCCATCATAGGGTGAAGCAATACATGTATGCTCAGTAAGTGGTACTGCTGGTGAATCCAGCCAACATTTGAACTGTTGTACCACCTGAAGCTGTAGGCCCAAACAGCACAGTATGGTGTATGTTCACATTCCCTGGTAACACTGTCTTGTGTGTTTCCTGTAGTCTGCACAGATTACATTCCTCAGGATAGGTATCTATAAGTAGGGGCACACAGTACTGTAAGGTACATAGCAAATGCTCATCTGTCTTAGCATACATCTGTGTGTTGTATGAATGTCTGATTTGTGTGTAATGATGCCTGTACCATGTCCACAATCACATGTGTGATGCAGGGTTTGCATGTGTACCTAGCAACATGTATACTCTGTTACAGCAGTATGCCAGCTATATTAACAACTGTGCACATATGTTAGGTAGGGGTATGGCATCAATGACTAGGGTGGGTTACTGGTTATACTGTAACTGTACTTCCCATTCATTGCAACGGATGACATATTTCTGCATGCATTAGCTTGATATGTACCCCCCTGGCAAGGCTATGCATTGGATCCCAAACAGTGAGCTGAGTACTGGTGTATACTGGTGTGTCATATGGAGTGTGGCAGACACTGTCAGCCAGTTGTGGGCTGAGCACTGATATGTGGTATTGAATGTGTGTGTATCCTCTGACAGATGAACAGATGCTATATATGGAAGTTAACTGATATCTGTACTGTATAATATTAAGTGTGCCACATGGTTTGCTCACACATATTGTTTACTTGTCTTCCAGGCTTATGGCTCATCACAGGAATCCCTGCTACACAGCTGCAGAGGAACAGGAAATCCACCACAGCCTGGTTCAGCACTATACCCTGCTGTTTTCAAGGGCCAGCCAGCACCAGCAGGAGCGTACTGCACTGTGGCAAGAACTTGTTCTTTGGGTAAATGACATAGGCATGCATACCCGGACATATGAGCAGGTACGCCATCACTGCAGTGATTTAATTAGACATGTCCGGTGGCGTGCGTCTGATATCCACAGACAACAGCTTGTCACAGGTGGTGGGGTGGCCATACACCCCCCCCCCCATCAGAGTGTAAGAACTGCTACTAAGTGTGATGGCTCCTGGCCTACAGCAACAACAACATCACACATGTGTCATCATGGAGGCTGGAGCAACCCAGCATGGTGACATGGAGCATGCAGGTAACATGCCCTAGCTGTAGACTACTGTTACCTGTATTGATAGATTATGCATGTGTGAGATGTCTACTGTGTTTAGCAGTTGTGCTGCCTATTGTGTGCAATACTGATAATTTGAATAGCATCTGTACACCTATGCCTGTTTTTCTACTGTAGTTTTTTCACACTCACAGTAGCAATGCCACAGTTGTGGCCACTGCCAAACTGTGTCATATTCTTGCAGGTCCCTCTGGTGTGACAGCAGGGAGGACGTTACATGCTGGTGAGTGTGTTAACACTTTAAACTTGGTATTGAACTGTGCATGTCATAGGTGAGGTGTAGGCCATGTACACATAACACACCTACGCATAATGCATGCTGTGCATGTTTGCTGTGAGACGTGAAACATCTCAGTAATGTCAGTAGCTGCCTCAATCACATGCAATGCACAGAGCATCAGACACAAGTGTGGCAACACTGCACTACACATTGGATAGGCATAGTTGACACACATGTACACAACATAACACGTTTGTCATACGCAGTACACCTCAACATGCTACACATAGTGTAACCAGACACCCGCTGCCAGGTCACACTTTAATATCCCACATGTCATCCACACACCACATATACTATACCTGAGGGGTAGGGGCCTAGCATGGGGCTGTGCAACACTCCTCAACACATAACACAGTCATGTTAGGCAATGCTCCCTATTGGACACCTCACACACCCTTGTGCATCGTGGCTGTGTAATTGTGAACTTAGCCACGGCACTGCGGTTCAGGTACAGCATGCTAGGCGGTGGTCTAGCACACTTTAGTGACCACATGATGCATGATGATGATGGCTATGGTACTACACCCCATACTGTTACAATGGCCATGTCCAGGGTTGGTATCCCATAACGTATACATGCACCACTCATCCCATGTGTGTACATAGCATGCATGTGCTACACCTGTGTCCACAATTATCTGCTACAGACACAGACACTGCAATCAGACATGGAAATCCATGTGACACACAGATAACACACGAAGCCATAGTATGTATACCTGTGTGTGATGGTACACAGGACATTGCAGAACTTATAATACTTGCACAGAAATGTCGTGTCCTTGTACACTTTGTGTTCCAGGGTGTAGGCAATCACTGAACATGTACACACATGCACCACAGCCATGTACACTGTCATTAACTATGGCTGTCTACACTCACACCGCATGGACTTGACCAACACTTGTTCTGCATGCTGACACGTGTGCGTGACTGTTTGCCTTGTGATACTGTCACCCACCTTCAACCAGTATTGAGTATGACTTGGATTTCTGTTGTGTGTGTGTATCTGCTGTAGTGAGGAGTGTGCATATGTTCCTGTGTTCCTGTGTGCCTGTGTGCCTGTGTGCCTGTGTGCCTGTGTGCATGTGTGCATCTGCAGACCGTAACGTGTGTTTCCTGTCTTCCTCTCACAGGTGCTGAGGTAGGGCTTGGCGAAAGCAGCAGGTGACCTGAAGCCACTGCCACGGATAGTGGTGATGATGGCACATGTATTTTGGCACAGGGAGATTTGACAGGGTCTGTCGTTGGTCCACCAATCGACAGTACACAGTGTTCAACCCCATCTATGCGCACACTCATACTGCCATTATATCCCTCACCACCAATGGTCATAGAGGAGGGACAGCATACAGTTGGCGTTGACCTGGAGAGTGTGGTACCCATGGCACATGCATCCCCTCACAGCAGCCATAGCAGTAGACCCGGAACAGCACCACATAGGCAGAGGTCCAGGGGATCTCGGGGGAGCACCACTGGACGTATTGCTCCTGGCAGGCGTGCCCTCACAGGTCTTACGACGACCACTATATTCTGGGCTGTAATGCAGGCTCAGGCATGTATGGAACGGTACACCAGGCAGGGACTTAGGGTGCAGAGGGCACATAACACCGCTATCAATGACAGCATCCGTGACCTTGCCGGTGCCATCCGGACATACACCGAGGTCATTGATAGACGTTGGGGGGAGACAATAGATGCCCTCCACAACATGTCTTCCTCAAGCCAGGACCATGTGGGACAGTTGCGATGTCAATGTGGACACATGCCAGCAACAGCTGGCAGTGGTCGCGGATGGCCCACAACTCACAGACGCTCCCATAGTGGCAGTACCAGCCCCAGCAATGCTGGGGCTGGCCTGTCCATTGTCCGTCCCAGTAGACCACGTGCACGTGGCTCTGGCCAGTCCCAGCAGGGACATGGGTCCAGTCATCATACCTCTGCCTCTAATGACAGTACCCAGTCAGGGTTGGTACCCGATACCTTCCGTAGCACCCCAGCCAGGCACAGGTACTGTGTCCGTAGCCGGAGACAGTGATCTGTACAGCCAAGCAGGTACAGCCTGTGGCTGTCCCACAAACCACCGTATATGGCAGCCACATGGTGGAGCTGTGTGCATGCAGACACACACACATTAAGCAAACAACTCAGACTCACACATATACACACACATTACATCAACATTGGTCCATGCTGTGCTGTTGTCCCACACACACACACACACACACACACACACACACACACACACACACACACACACACACACATACAAACACAGACATGTCGATTGGATGGGTCAATGTCAGGCTCTGGCAAACAACAAAACACCCTGTGCATATAATGATACCTGTGCCGCCTCCTGTCATCTGCATTATCGATGGAGGGACAAGCTAACATGGTGCTGATGCACAGGGTGACACTATAGCAGTGTAGCAATAATAGCAAGTTGTCAACTAGGAAGTCTAACTACATCCTTGTAGGTATATCTGAGCAGGCATTATGCATCAAAGCTCTGATTGTCAATGTAGCATTGTTTACACCACTGTTAGGTCTGAGTATGTATTATCCACCCATGTGACACTTGGCTGATGTGCTGCCAGCATGTGTTAGTGAGTGGACAGTACGTGTGTGATGTGTGCAGTACAGATTTGCAAGTGTACATCTGTGAACATGGTGGGTGCTCACTGTCTGGATGTACGTGCATAGTGGACACATGGGACATGTGGCATACCCTGTTGTACACATTATCAACATCCCATTGCATCTTTCAATGGCCAGTATGCATTCTACTACAGTTATGCACTAACATGGGTAGATGTGTGTATGACATGGGTTGACACTATGCTGCGAGTGATACCGTTAATATCAGTCAGTGATTTGTAGTCTGGTAGTATACTCAACCTCAACAGCATGACTATAAGCAATTATTGGATGATGTCCTGACAAATGACACACTGTAGTAGGGAACCCAGTATCAATTGGATCCTTCCGGTGATACACTATAACACTAACCAGTGGTGATGACCGCCACCCATTACTGTGACCACACCTGTGTGTCATATAGCCCCCTAAGGTACATGCAGACATACTAGGGATGTGTCCATTCAAATCTGTGAATGCATGGAATGGCCTACAATGCATTCCCTAGATGGGATGCATATCCTACACAAGGGTATCATACAGACAGATACCTGTTTGTGATACATGCTGTATAGCAGTAAGCTGACTATGGCATAGTCATCCTCATGTACTATACATACTATCCCGTCAGTATCACATAGGTGGTAGCCCTCAACATGTATGTCGGGTACCATTGTGTACATACAGACCCATGCTATTTCATGTGTCCCTTGGTATCCACATATCCATAGGTATTGTGGAGTCTGAAGGTGTATCACAGACATTAGAGGCCTGAATGCATATCCACAAGGCAGTCGCACACCTATAAAGACTGTCCATTCTTGGCAGACTTTGTTGTGTATGACCATGTCTGACATATACCCCAGGCATATACCCTCACTCACACTACTCTTTAGTAACTGTCATGGGTGTGTGTGCCACAGATGATCTTGGCCACAGAACACGACATTGGACGGCCATGTCACATACATACATATGTGACCTACGATCTGAGTAGCAGCAGCACAACCTGTCAATGGAAACAAATGTATTCATGTAGTATGCAGGCTTCACACCTATGTAGTGATTGAGGGGACGTGTGCACATATATATTTGCCACGCAGATACCTGATGTCTGCAATGCACTTACTGTTGTCATCATACTATGTCATACCATAATAAAAGCAAAACCCACACCGTGTTGATCAACAGTGACACACGCACAGTCAGCATTTGTAGGATTCAAACCCCTACCTCACTATGTCGCGCTATTTGCTTTATTGGCTGGTTTTTCTTCTCCTGAAGTATTTGTAGGATGGTGACATCATCAGACTTTCCAAAGAGGAATGTACCTCTTTTAGTGTGTTTTTACAGTCTCCAAACAAGGCACTCCTTTCAAAGACAATTGCACACTTACACTCACTGTTTACAGGATTCAACCCCCTACCTAAGTCATGATACTAGAGAGAACGCACCAACACGGCGGGCTATTTGTTTTACTGGCTGGTTACCCTTCTCCTGCAGTATTTGTAGGATGGTGACATCATCAGACTTTCCAAAGAGGAATGTACCTCTTTTAGTGTGTTTTCACAGTCTCCAAAAAGGGCACTCTTTTCAAAGACAATTGCACACATACACTCACTGTTTGCAGGATTCAAACCCCTACTTAACTATGTTATGATACTGGAGAGAGACGCACTAACATGGTGCACTATTGGCTTTATTGGCTGGTTTCCCTTCTCCTGCAGTATTTGTAGGATGGTGACATCATCAGGCTTTCCAAAGAGGAATGTACCTCTTTTAGTGTGTTTTCAGTCTCCAAAAAGGGCACTCCTTTCAAAGACAATTGCACACATACACACACACTGTTTGCAGAATTCAAACTCCTACCTAACTATGATACTAGAGAGAGACGCACTAACACGACACGCTATTTGCTTTACTGGCTGGTTTCCCTTCTCCTGCAGTATTTGTAGGATGGTGACATCATCAGACTTTCCAAAGAGGAATGTACCTCCTTTACTAAGTTTTCCTAGTCTCCAAAAAGGGAACACCTCTCAAAGGAAACTGCACACATACACCCCCCACCACACACACTTTGCAGGATTCAAACCCCTACCTAACTATGTTATGATATTGGAAAGAGACACATTAACACAGCGCGCTATTTGCTTTATTGGCTGGTTTTCCTTCTCCTGCTGTATTTATAGGATGGTGACATCATCAGACTGGACATGGTGATGTGTGTACACTTTGTTTTATGCCATTCCAGGAATGGTCCATGTGGGTCAGCAGGTGTCAACAGCTTGAACATGACCTCAGTATCCTTACCTTGTGTGATCTATCTGTGGACACACTGACATTCCGTCATATGTCAACACATATTTATACACAGCTTCTTGGTTTTGTGGATACTACATGTGCCTTGGGATGTTGATAAAGGGCTATTCAAAGACTATGTGACACATGGGTAGATGTGTTCATTGATGTATGTCCTGGATGGCTGCCTTGCAAACAGTCTAGCATATTTGGGAACCATGATCCGCACATGAACATACCACAGTTGGTAGGGTTGTGTGTGTGTCAGCTTCCAATAGCTCTGTTTATGACTGCAACCATGATGGACTCCATGACCTTGCAGATCAGACCTCATAGGCGTACTGGACTTGACTTCCCATGGTGTGTTGTGCACCAACACTTGTGGGGAGTGCCATATGTAGCTGTGACACATTCAATGGTTCCACATCCTGTGTAGGGGGTGCAGCTCTGCTGACTGTTCAGGTGCATGATCTGTTTGTTCTGTGCATGACACATATTGGGAATTAATGTATTCCACCTGCTGCCATGCTTTTGGCAGTGGGGGTAGCTGCTCATCCATTCTACATGTGATATCTCCTGGTATGATGATGTGGCCTATTGTCAGTGGGGGATGGGTATGTACATATGGTTCTGTCTGTCATGATGTCGGCATTGACACTCAGGTACAGTTGGCCCTGACTCAGGACGTATATGTGTGTACATTGATATTTATGACATAGCTGAAGGAGGTGTCGTGATTCAGTCTGGACTCCTTCTCAGCTCCTCTTTACAAAACACTAACGAACATGAGCACTAATCCCTGTTATACTCTTTTACATGCTTAACACCCTACTGATCCTTTGTGATCAGGCTACAGAGTATATCATGATAATATCCTGGCATGTCCAGGGGTCGGTTTTGTATGTACTCTTCAGTCCAGCTGGTGGATATTGTGATATTGACACAATGTCACATCTGCCTCATGTACACAGACAACCCTCTCCTCCTCCCAACAAACTCAGATATATGTGTGAGATGCACCTATATAGACATACAGGGAGCTGAACTCCCTCAACCCATGCCTGGCACTGTCTATTAGGTGGTGAAGGTAACCACACACACCACATATCAGTCTCACATATCCTCTTGCAACAGCACTCAAACCACATTAGCACACATTGACATACTCGGATGCTGTAAATGTACTCTACCTAAGCAGCAGAGACCTCCAAAGCAGACACACACACACAGACACCTGCTACCCCACTACAATACCCACATATCACTAAGTTCACAATGTCAGTGTGCCACACAGTCACTGCCCTTCGGGCTAAACAACACACCTAATACACTTGTAATAGGCAACACTTATGTTCAGACACACTGATGTACCACTCACCAGCCCTGACAAGGGAATCGTCACTTTGGGCTGTCTGTTGGGTGCCAGGATCTGCTACATAACACAGGCAGTCAGGTCACTCCAAAGCTAGTACAAGACTGGCACCATCATTGTCCATGCTGGTGTGTGTAACCTCAGACGTTACTCCCTGGACCACATGACATGATACATGGAGGTACACTCTGATCATGTAGCCCAGGCCAGTATGACCCTGACCTTGTCTAGCATCTTACACCCACTAATTATTATGTCACAGTATATGGACACACATATCACATTTAACAGTTGGCTAACAAATTTGTTTCATTCATAGGGGATACAGTGTCTGTCAGCGTATGGTGACATGCTCAACATGCCACATAGCTTCATTATGGACAGCTTGCATCTGTCATCCTTGGATTTTGGTATGCTGGCTAAGGCTCTTGCTACCACCAGAGTGCCTTTTTTAAGCAGGGCTCAGAAGACAAACCCACCTCCATAGACATTACAAGTTAAATGAAACTAAGGGTAATGCTGCTCAACAACAGTTGTGTTAACCTCATATTGTGGCCACTCAGGACTCTCCTCAGTATGGAGGAGAGCAATATCTGTGCACTGACAGACACCTGGTTCAGGCTCGCTTATGCACACCAGCGCTACTAGGTTATGTTTTATACCATGCTGTCTGACAACAAGACTTGGAACAGACAACACAACTAGGGGGAGTATCCATATACATCACAGATACACACACCTCCAGGTTAGTAGCACTGCACAAAGCATCACAGACCATACATATACAACTACCATTGTGCAATACTGCCTTTCAGTTTGTTGCCTGCTACAGAACACACTCCCAAACTCAGGAAACACACTCGGCTTTTGTGGGAACGATGGAGAATATGAAGGTCTCCACAGACACCATTATATTGTGTGACTTCATATATACACATATTGACTGGGGATACTACTCAAGCCCCGACAACCTCACCCAACAGTCACTACAATTTGTGGACTCATATGCTTTGGCAAAACCAGTCAGCACAGCTACAAGGGGGAATACATATTGGACCTGCTCATCACCAACATGGGGACTTTATGTTCCACACCAGTGATATAACCCTCTTTGGTAAGGTCAGAACATACATGTATCTCACAGGACATACATATACCCTCCACACACCCATCCTGGGTAATCTTGGTGAACTTCTCATGAGTCAACATCTCACTTCACCGTAGCAAGGTGATATCCTTCAGAGATCCTGAGACAGTGGTATATACGGCTCACACTGCTGCATCCTTTACATGCACATTCTATGGACACCTAGTGGACTGCATGGATTGTGCTATCCCAAATAACAACAAGACCCACTACTACAATGGCAGGGGACCTGTCAGGCAGACCCCATCCATTAATAAGATGTACAACGTCAGGAGGACGCTACTACATGATAGAGCACAATCCCAGACTAGGAAGGCATCTGTGATCTGTACTAGCAGACAGCTACAATCACTCATGGACTTTTCTAAGGACCGCTTCTACCAGACAATTGCACCTGACACATAGGACTATCACATGGCCTTCTTCAGTTATGTCAGGAACCTGGGTGGACACTCACTGATATGCTGTGAGTTACTGCATACTGACTAAACCTACCCTGAACCCACTGGCATTGCCTACATCCTGGCAAACAGGTTCAGTACAGATGTCTCCCACCCATGCCCCTAAGGAGCAACTATCCATCCCAACAGAATATAACCTCCCTGACATCACACAGTAACAGGTGAGTGCTGCCCTCCCCACAGCATACATCACAGTATCAATGTGACCAGATGGTGTCCCAGCCTGCATCATACACGAGCATCATGACAAACGCAACCCTCACATTACATCACTGTTCAATATCAGAGTTACCACAGGATATGTACCCAAGGAATGGCATATTGGGACAGTGGTCCAGCTCCACAGAGTTGGTGCCACAATGGACCACAGACAGTATTGCCCTATAAGCCTATGTAGCCTGTTCTGCAAAGCTATGGAGCATATTGTCATAGGACTCCTACACATAGACATCAGGAACCCACAGACACTGTGTACTACTCATTTCATCATTGTTGTGGGCAGATCTTGCCTCTTGAACCTGTAGGTATTCATTAAATGGCTAACAGGTCCATCGACATAGGGACAGCTATCCACACAGCCTACCTGAACCTTGCAAAACCATTCAACACAATAACCCACTGGGCCATTATGCATAGGCTCACAAGTGCCAATTTGGACACATATCTCACACAATGGATTGATACCTAGATCAGGGATAGCACCCACATGGTCAGGATTGCAGGTGTCATGTCTGACTATACACCAGTTACACATGGCATCCCACACAGCTTGGTCCTGGGATCTTTCTTGTTCAGTATATATTTGTCTTACGTATAGGCTATCACAGGGGGAATACGACTGATCATGTTTGCACCTGACTGCAAACTGGGTGCCATGATCAACTCTCCAGCTGCCACATGCATACTCAATCAAGGTCTCACAGAGATGGATGACAGGTGCCTGAGCCATGGCCTACAGCTAAATGCCATTAGTTGCATAGTCATCCCCTTTGGGAGTAACAAAATGCCCACACATTACCACATAGGTAGTACTCCATTACATATGGTAGGAGTTGTTAGGGGTTTGGGGACATCACTTGTTCGTACTGTCGCTTTTAACATTCACGTTGCCAAGGTGGTTGGACACACCTTCTATGTGTGCCACCTTATCCCATATGGCTTCACATCTTGATAGAGTGAGGTCATTGTGCCCCTATACTCATCACATCCATGCTTGGTTACAATGCCACATTTGGGGTGTACCTTACCTGACCCTTGCAGCAACTGCACTGGCCATGGACGGTCCCCACCAAGCAGATCTAGGGACTCACACAGATACCCTGCATAGTTCAGATGCAGTAACTCCAGCTCTACTCAGTCGCTTACCACCTACTCAGATATGATGTGTGCCTGTTGTTTACAGCTATACCCAAACCAGAATTAGTGGACATGCTCCACCTCAGGATATCCAACTCCCTTGGAGCTACACACTGCAGGGACGTATACCTCAGCACAGATGTTAATAGGACATTGTGGAGGGACAGATTTTTATCCCAGAGGCTCCACTCACTACAGAATGTAATCCCAGTTTCACATAGTCAGAGCCATCCACTGACCACCTACTGGAGACATCTTGACGACTTTATGGGTGATTGTATATTTACCCCTGGGATATCTTCTGTGTCCCTGCTAGACAGAGGCACACTAGCATAAACGTACATGGGTTATCTTGTGTGACCTACTATTCACACACACAGTGTAGTAATCTGACAGGGTTGCGAATGCCAAACACACTCTGGCTAGGCTTGTACATGCCCTAGGGCAGATAGCCTAGTATCGACCTCTGAACCTATGCTAATGTTCAAGATGCACAATGTTTATTGCTGATAATGTTTGCAGGCCTTTATCATCTTTGCTTTACCAGTTTCCATGAAGAACTTCAGTATCTGCAGAACATATTTGATTATGACAGGGTTCCACTATATTATAGATGTGTCTGTTATCATATAACTGTGTGCACAGGGCAGATTGCTGTATAGTGACAGGTTCCTGGGTTAACACATGCAACTGCCAGATATGCGTGGCCCACTGCTGTACTCAGACATGGCCTAAGTGTGTGAGCATGCCCAGTTCTGACATTACATGTTTTGTTGCCTGACATTTGTCTCATTTATTCAAGTGTGTGAGCATGCCCAGTGTGACCCTTCAGTAGGTTGCTATCTGAGGTCCACTACATTTGCTGATGTGTGCAAACATGACCAGTATTAACATTTATACTGTGTGTGTTGGAAGTCAGGTTCTGTTCTCACTGCAGGACGCACCTTTGTGTCATAACTCAACAAGGATTATGCTGTGCCTGCAGGATTTCCATGGAATACTTTGCATAGACTTATCAACATTCCATCATAGAGGTGAACCACTGCAATACTGTCATGGTATAGTGGTTCAGTTCTTCTACTATAGTGCACAGTGTCCTGGGTTCGAGGCCCATCACTGATTTATATTTTCATACTGAGCAGACCAGACTGCTTAAGGGCCTGTTAAGCAAATATGAGCATGTTGGCTTTTGTTCAGCTATGCCCTACTTAGACCAGGCTTGTCCGACATTGTTCAATATTCACCAACATTGCTGGATGTTCCCCAATATTACTGAACATTGACCACAGTTGTGCTAGTTGGTGTGTGCGATTTTGTTTGCATATACTACATGGTGGTAATTGTTGTTTAGCACTGCTTTATATTGCTTAACACATGGCATTCATGCCTTAGGTGGTGCTGCAGGGCTGCCTATGTTGGATGCATATACTATACTCCCTGCACATGTTTGGAAGCAGGTAGTGTCAACTTAGGCATCCCTTTTACTTTATGTGTGAGTCGGAGAGGGGTATAATTTCCAGAGCTACTACTGAGCCAGTGTATGTGCTACGCGTTGCCTCTTTGCCAAGGCCAAAGCATACTGGGCATGCCTCCTTCTGCCTACTGGGGCAGGCTCAGGTTGTTCCTCCTCTGAGTCACGCTCTGCCTGTGATGGCCTTGGCAATGGTGGGGGGCTGTTTGGTCCAGGCCTATGCTGGTCCTGCTCCAGCTGTTTTCGCAGGATCATATTATGTAGCATAGCACATACCATGACAATTTGGGTACATGTAGTTGGTGAGTACTGCAAGGCTCCACCAGATGTGTCCAGGCACCAGAACCATGACTTGAGCAGCCCAAACACACGCTCTATTACATTACGTGTTTGTGCGTGTGCCTCATTATGGCGTTCCTGTTCAGGTGTGTGTGCGATTCTGATGGGTGTCATCAGCCACGACTCGAGTGCATAGCCAGCATCTCCCACTAGGTGACCATGTGGGATATCCCAACTGGCAAATGTCTGGTACAGCTGCGTCAGATGCCAGATATGGGAATCATAGTAGCTTCCAGGGCAGCCTGCACACGCATTCAGTATTATGCCCTGGGCATCACACACAACCTGGCAGTTGATGGAGGGGAAGCCCTTGTGGTTGAAGTAGACCCTACCGCGCTCGCCGGCTGGTGCTTTGATGCGTATGTGCGTGCAGTCTATTGCACCCACTACCTCAGGGTATTCCGCTATTTGCTGGAAGAGACGCATATTGCTGGCCAATACCTCACGGGAATTGGGGAAATATACATGATCACCGACATGTGCTGACATGGCATCCAGGAACTGGTGTAGTACCCTGGATGCTGATGCCTGTGATATCCCCATCATATCACCAGTTGGTCTCTGGAAGGTACCTGTTGATAATATTCTTAGGCCAACACATACCTTGGTTTCCACTGGGATGGGTTCCCCTCTGTTGGTTCTGTGTGTGAGGTGTGGCCTGCACAGCTCAACATTTTGCTGCAGGAGGTCTCTGTCCACTCTATAGCGCTCCACTATCTCCAGCTCATGTAGCCTCTGGTAGATTACCCTGGGCCTGTACACCCTTCTCCGTCTCCTCACTGTGGGTTTTCCAGCAGCATTTCCATTGTCACCACCCTCATCATGTTGCATATGTCGCCTTATAACAGCAATGGCAGCCCCTAACATTTCTTTGTCTCAGTAAAGCTTTTTCAGTTTTCACTTCTATTAGCTTACTGCAGTGTCTCTTGTGAGAAACATAATGGACTGTTGTTTGCAGAGTTTTAAGTGCTAGGCTGGCCTGGGCTAGTGTACTGCCTGTGTAATTGCCTGATTCTGATTGTTTTCATCTGCTAGCTCTGCTAGTACTCCCTGGTAGCTTCCTACTATTTGTTGTACTTCCTTTTTCCTTTCTGTTTCCTCAGGGGGGAGCGCCGCGCACACAAGCGCAAACACGAGCACAGCAACTAAGACACACGCACACATGCTTACACAGACTGAAACTTGCTTATTCAGGTTAAAACGCACGCACACCAGTGCAAACGCGCTTACAAGTCTTTAAACAGCCTTATACATGCTTACTCTGACTTAAACGCACGCACTCACACTTACACGTGCGTACCCTGTCTTATTCGGGTTTACAGGTGCGCACACGCACGCATGCATGCTCAGCAAGAAACGTTGGTGTTATCCATGGTATACACCTTCCATTTCTTGCCTTTCCCTATCCTACCTGTTGACACACCTCTTTCCATGATGTCTAAATGACAGCGGACACATGCCACTCTGCTCCAATGAGCTTCACTTCTTTCATACATACCCCCCTCATGATGTCACCTATCTTCTACTCTGTTACTCCCCATATCCTACTCCTACACTCCACTGACTGTGCTCATTTGCTATATAAACTAGCGATTCACTATCCTAACACTCATTTACATTGGATTGCCTACTAATGCTTGGTTACATGTCTTAGACTGAGCTTCCCCCCTTAGCAACCTCTACTCAGTGGCCATGTTGTCTTCAGCCTGCCATTCCCTTGCATTGTACATTACCACTTTCAATAAAATCCACATCTGTGGGTTTTGATTTGTAGTATTCTGGTTTTTAGAGCTCAGCTCATTTGCTCGGTTCTGCGCTACGCTTAAACATCGGAAATCGGTGAAAAAAATTATTTTTATTTTAATTTTGCATCAGGGAACATTTCCAATGGCCATATATTTGGCCATTGGCATGCTTCCTGCACTGGATGTAACCTTTATCTGGAGCTGTCACAGCTCCGTTTTGCTATTTGCAGAACGGTACTCAGTTGTCAACTGAGTACATTTCTGCAAATAACACTGCTTTTAATCGGACAGGTTCGGGTTTCCTGAATCACAAATCTACCTCATTTGCATGCCTTTTGCCTGCAATTGAGGTGATTTGCATGTCCCAGCCCTGTCCGTGTAAGAGCCATTTTAGGAGCTCTCTTACACACCCCTACAGGCTGTTCCTGGATCGCTCGTCGGACATGATGGCTGCATGGAGTCTTACTCTACTCTTAGACTCAGTGCAAGCCATTGTGAATCCGGCCCATAGTGAATTTTTTTTTGTTTGTTTATTTGTTTTAACAGAATTTGAATATGCTCTTTTTCAAATTGCCCTCAGTAATTCATCAACAACTCACCAACAACAATCTGTTCAATATAATCTATTCATATTTTACTTCTCACTAATCAAAGTAAATTTCATTTTCAAAATTCAGCTACCACCCTACCAATTATACTGCATGCAATGTATTTGTAACTACAATTTGCAGCCTCTTTAAAAGGAATTGTGACCTCCCCTAGCTATCAAACGATCACTGTCCAAGTCTCACTATTCATTAAGTAATCATACCCAGGCTCAAATGCACTACAGTTAGTTGGATTCATAAAATATAACTAAACATTGAAACTTGAAATAACAAGCCATGAAATTCAGAAAAAAGACCAAAAAAATCATTAGAACAATGAATGTTGAACAGAATTTTCCCCATTTAATGTTGTTTTTGCAGGGGGAAAGCCCCTACCTCTCTGCACCATATAATGTGGTAGGCATGCCTGCACACCTCCAAACTTTTATATATCAACTCAAAAATCACCATACCTCAGACAAAAGAGCATATTCTGAAGATCAGCAATTTCAAACGTACTATGCATAAGTTTGCATTTTTGGTCATTTATGACATGATTCCAAAGGAAAGTTGCAGACAGTTCAGCCTGACATATGAAGACATCGGTATATTAATTGTGGATATGATCTGATAAACATAAAGACAAAAGCAAGTAATAAATTATTCAGCACAGGATAAATGCAGACTCTGTGCATGCCCACTGGATTTTAAAAACAAGGGATATGCCTAACAATAATAAAATGCTACAGAGTAGTGCATCAACAATTTTATGACATCGTTTGACAGAGGCCATTTGTGCTTACCCTTTGCTTTACAATTTATTACAAATTTCTAAGCAATCCTGCAGATTTCACAAAATATTATTTAAAAAAATGCAAGCTGCATTTAATGCATTACAGCAGGCTGGGATACTGCAAAACATAACAGATGATGATATGCAAATGCATCCCAGAAAGCAGACAGCTAGGCCCCAAGTCAGGCTACAGCTAAGTTAGCTTTCTCAGCATGAAATGATAGATGTATACAGGTTAGACTAAGAGCTGGTGCAAGCTGTGTGCAGGATACGTGTACCTGTGTCTTCACTCCGTCTGTGGGGTAACACACTACTGGTAGAAGCAAAAGTGTGTCTGAGCCTGCTTATACTGTCCTCTGGGAAATTTCAATTGTATATGGGCAATGCCATAGGAGTGTCCTTGACAGCTGCCACTCACATTCTAGAACAGTTCATGGCTGTAATATGCATGAAAGTGGAGGAATTCACCCACTTCCCAACAGCAGCCATTCAGTGCAGTACTGCAATGGAACAGTTCTATGCAATTGACAATGTCCCTGTGTCCAATCAAAACCCAGTGGTACCTGCTGCTAAATATTGCAACAACAGAAAGGGGTGGCCATCACTCAGTTGAAAGGTGATCATGTGTTCAACAGATCACCACATTACCAAAATCATGGAGACACACTCTGATAGTGTGCTTGATGCAACAATATGGTCTGAGGGCCACTTTCCAATATGGAGAAAATCCTAAAGAGCTCCTACTGGTAAGTACTGGATCACAAATGTAATGTAGGCATAATACAGACTAGTCAACAATATGCACAAGGATTAAATGTGTGTTTTTCCATTTCTACAATCAGGTGATTGCAGTTATCCACTGGAGCCTTGGCTTTGATGCCATATAGAACCCCATCAATGCCTGCAAACAATGCATACAACAGAGCATACACTGTGACACTGTACAACACTGAACATGTGTTTAGCATGCTGAAAACAAGATTCAAATGTCTGGATACATCCAGGGGGCATTGCAATACACACCAGAAAAGGAATCATGGATGGTTACCGTAACAGCTGCAAAACATGGTGGCCTGCCAGCTGCAACTGTGGGTGACATACACGAAGAATCTCATATGTCAGACATGGCACTATCAGAGCTTTCACAGGCTGGTTAGGTGGAAACATGAGTGAGAAGAAATAGGTGTGGGCGATTGAGGCTGTAGACATATATTCTAGCTCAGGTAACACGTCAGTGTTAGCCTCATGTCTTTGGGTCATGAGAAGCCACAAGTACAGAGGTACAGAAACAAAGCAGTGATGTTCATGTAATGTTGCTCTACAGCAGCAACACAGATAACTAATGGAAAACGCCCACAAGATGTCCATTTTGAGCATCATACATACCATGACCACAATATTCACTTACAAAACTATATACATATATACATGCTATAGAAATGAACACATCTGCATGGACGAGAAGATCACTTACCACAGGGCTACTTTATGCGAGGTACCTCACCAAAGATGACCACACTGGCATATGAGGTGCACACAACAGAAGGTGTTCTTGCCCCAGTAGGATGTCATCAAGCATAGATATAATTAGTGTGTGAAGATAGCAGTATAACTCCCATTAGCACAATAAATGTAGGTTCATACATTGGGGGAATGTTTAAAACCAATAGAACCTAATTGCAGGTGTGGAATGATAGCATTGATACGAATCACACATGCCATAGGGATGTGTAACACCAAAGTAAACACACAATGCAGCAGACAGCTGCAGCAATACTAATAACATGGCAAGGGTCAACGACAAAAGCACATACATGACATGACACATGCAAGTAGCACAGGACATGTCTGGCCTGGAATGTCACATATAAGGCAACACTAAAATGCTCAGCTTGGCTCAACATCATGAATCAGCCAGATGAATAAAGGCACACATGTAAAGTACAGTTGGGTGGGCAGATTGGTCTGATGAGGGAGATGATTTTTCTGAGCAATGATGCAGAATCAGAATTGCCTAGACATGGTAATGCCTTGGTGTATCTTATAATGACGGCTGCCAAAAAAACAATTTCTAGAAAATGGAAATCTAAATCTAAACCAACTATACTGGAAGTAGTGACTATAGTAACAGAGATAAAACAACTGGAACTGAGATCTTTAGAAAATGGTAGGAGCAAACTACATAGGAAATAAGCTATGTAATGTTTGAGTGAGAAAAACCTGTAAATTATAAGTGATGCATAATGTTTGCATATGAGAGTGTATCAATATGATTTGTGATGCAAAATGCTTGCAACTAGGGTTGTGTTGAGGTGGTTTGTTTTCATTTATAGAAATGTATGATTGCTTATGTAGTAAGTGATGGTTTATTAAAGTTGTTTCTTGTTTAAAAAAATATGTCAGGAATTGAACAATTTATGTAATGTTGCTTAGGTTATATGATACATTGCAACACATGTTGCTGTTCCCAGGAGCTGTCTGTGATGACATTAACTCATTGGGACATGGTGAGGGAATGAGCAGTACTGTGATGTGTCTGTCTGGAAATTACTCTTTGTTCTGAATAGGTCAGCCAACAATGGTGGATGAGGGCCATGTGCATGTCTACTGAGAGGGGGTCTGCCACTCCCCACTGGAGGCAATCTGTCATGGATAGAGCACTTAACACCCAGTTTGTACTATGGCCCTGCTCTAACATGACCATAACAAGGCTTTTGACAGAGCATGTAAGAGATATCATGCTGGGCAGCCAGTGTTGCCATGATCTCATCAGCTATAATCCCACATATAATTCTAAAGACACTATCACTCCATCATAGGGAAGAGTCACCATCACTACCAGATTCAACATGGGTTGGTAGGATACAGTCATTATCATGTCCTATATGACATGACTTGACTATCACATTCCAAGCCAGTCAATGTTGAACCCACTGCAGTGTCCCATGTGCCATTGGCCATACTATCATACTAAGGCACATGACATCCCACCTCAGGATCAGAGGATGAGTTTGTAGAAGAAGCAGGAAGTGGTTGTACTCAAGTACAGACAGATAATACATGTCATATACATTTACAAAAGTTAAATGAGGTAGGATATGAATGGCAAAATTGGACAAGTAACTAACTACACTGACAAATTACTGTGATATGGACTTACTAGGTCAGTGTGGCTGTTGGTGGTACAATGAACTATAGAGCAGAGATAAGCCATATTAGTCACATTTTGAACAGATATGAAAGGTAATGTTAAAACAAACATGCATGATGACATTCCTGACATGTCCTTCTCTGACCACCTCTGGTGCTGAAGGTTAAAATGTGATTGTGATGTAAAAAGAAACATGTACAGAACAACTCAGTAGAATACACATATGTGGCATCTTGTAGCATTGAAACTTATGATGTATTTTTCATAAGGCAAGTATCCTATGCAGGTGAACAAAACAACATTATTCATAACAGTCACAGCTGAACTTAAAGATATTGCAGTACAACAACTATATAGATGGCTTTTCAGGTCTGTCCTCCTCAGATGGGGCATGTTAGCATTCTGCACTTGAACCTGTAGATAATAGTGGAGCACAAGCATCTGTTAACTACATCTCAGTCAACAACAGGCAGTGGAAAGCAAAGGATACTGATCAGCCTGACTACAGACATATGTATCTGACATATACACGTGATGAGCAAAACTGGATGGCCCTGTGCAAGTAAACAAGACAACATTACTTTTAAATGTCACAACTGCACTTAAAGATACAGCAGTATAAATACCATATAGGCTGCTTGACTTGATCTGTCCTACTTGGATGAGGCTAGTAGCCTTCTGCATAGTGTCGAATCTGTAGGTTATAGTGGAACACAAGCAACACATGAGTACATCTCAGTCTTAACAGCAAGCAGTTGCAGGCAATGAATAGTGATCAGCCTACCTGACTACAGAAACATATACCTGATGTGTGCCAGCAGTGGACAGATGTTGATGGCCCTCTGCAAGAGAATAAAAAATATGCATGCACGGTGCTGACCGTGCCACCTAAGCATCGTTTATTTAATATAACATGCTAGTAGTCTTACTCAGTCTGCTTGCATCCAGGATTGTCAAGTGTACAAGATGTTCTTGCTCTGCAATGACATGCATAAAGCAGGTAATATGTGTGAATGAATATTCATGAATGACATTTGGACTATACTGTTGAGTTTGTGAATGGTGAATATACCTGCACATCCTGGAACTTCTGCCTCAGTCCCTTCCCTGGTTATTCATTGATCCTGGAAAGTATTATACTGGGAGGCCAGGAAGATCATTGTCTCATCCAGGGGAGGTAATGGTGACCCACCTTTGATGACATTTCTCTCTCTGTCATAGTGGTGGAGTCTGTTGACTGCATAGAGGATCATTTCAGAGCAACAGAGACGACAGGCCTCCCTGGAGCAGTCATGCCCATCCACAGCATTCACCATGTTGGTAATCTGCCTCCACACTTGGTTCCTTCAGAAAGTATTGCCCATCCATCCAAGCAAATGACAGCCAGGTTGCTGCAGCACCTCAGGAATAATTTTGTTTTCTTTATGGAAAAAGTTACTATGTTGATTTGTGGTTAAATCTGAAAAAATGGTGATTTTCAAATACCAGGAGGTATACATGAAAGTGCAATTATTGACAGTTAAACCTTTAAACCATATGTCAGTATAATGCCCCTCATAAATATTGTAATGCTATGCAAAATTCTCAGTTTCATGTGTATTACAATCATGTACAGATAAGCATACAGAGCATGCATGACATGTATTGATTGTGGAGTGTATATTATGAAATGTAAAACTTACAAGTGCAAAGTGATTACCCTCTTCCACATTTTAGCATATGTCATATAGGTTCATAGGTTCATAACAGGTTACTAGGCTAATGGCCCTAGGGCCTTTACAAACCTAACCATGTAATAACTTGAGTACCCTTATTGACCATAGTTAGGTGGTTGTTGTTAGCTGAGTGATTCTCTAATCAGCACTGATGGCCCCTGTCTATGAGGGACATAGGTCCCACCCTCAGTGTGAATTTACTGTCACCCATCTAATTGTCAAGGTTGCACTTGAATAGGTTCATTGAGGACCTCTGCTTCGCATGGAGTGAGAGCTTATACCAGAAAAGGTGCAATCACTGGGAGCTATATCTGTCTCTCCAGCATGTTCTGTTAATGTCACAGTCTAGGTTGAGATCCCTGGAGTCAGTTATTCTTAGTTATTCTTGTCCCATTTGATTTGTGGATGCATCATTTCCATTAGGGCAGGGTCTGAGACTGCTCTGTACACTGGGCACAGGTTGCCTCCCAGCAGCCTGTATGATGCAGAGTACAGTGACAGGGGTTTCTTTGTTCCCATGCATGTCATGTTTTGGATGCCCTGGATTCTCTTGGTTAAAAACCTTTGTGTGGTCTCCCCAGTTGCTGCAGGTGTCTGGTGAGGTACATACAGAAGGGAGCATTGTACTCAATTAATGGTCTGATAAGGATCAAATACAGCAGACCTATAACCTCCCAGGTCTTGAATGCGATGCCCTTATTTATGAGATGCACAGTGTAGACTGTTTTACTTACCACTACAGACACATGGTGATTAAAGTTTAGATTGCTATCAACCTGTGTTGCCAAGTCTCACATCACTAAATTTGAGCTAAGAAGGTTGCCATCTATATCATAATTAGCAAGGGGTACTTCTTTGCCAAAAGGGATAATGAGGCATTTTTTTTGCATTTGTTTTAGTCTGTGAATTTGGCACCAGTTATTTGTCTGTGTCAGCCCTTTCTGCAATATGTTAGCATCATTGGAGACTCTATGATTGTACCCAGTTTACGGTCATCTGCAAACATGGTAAGACACAGACCATCTACCTTCACCTGGACTTCAGAGAAATAGATTCCAAAAAGTAGAAGGCCCAGCACAGATTCTTGCAGTTCCCCACTTGTAACTAGTCTACTAGTGGAGGTGATCTCCACAACTATGACAGTGTGCATTCTGTGGGTGAGCCAGTTGACTACCCATCTAGTGATGTATGGGTTAATCCTCAGCTAGGAGAGTTTCTCTATGATACCTGAATGCTGGATTGTGTCAAAAGTCTTGGCTAAATCAAGATAGGCGGTATGTACTGTTTTGTCCTCATCCAGGGCTTTGGTGACATTCTCAAAGAAGTCCACTAGGTTTAATCAGCAAAATCTTCCTTGACAAAACCAAACTGGGTTGGGTCATTGGTTTGAAGGTCATCTATGTCCTTGTTGATAAGGTGCATGATGATTCTTTCCATGGCTTTGCAGAAAAGGCTAGTTAGGCTCATGAGTCAATAGTTTCCAGGGTCAGTTGATGGACCCTCTTTGTGCAAGGGGATTACTGTTGCTGTTCTCCACTCTACCAGGACAAAGACTGTTATCAGGCTATGGTTAAAGACAGTGCTGATTGGTTCTATTAGGTCTTGTATTAGATTATTTAGTAAGCAGGCTGGGATGTTATCTAGTCCAATAGAGGTGGTGTTTTTGGCCTTGGAGAGTGCTTGTATAACCTGTTCTTTAGAGATACTCAGTAGAGGACCAGTGTCAGGAAAGCTTTGGAGTATGTCTGGTGAGGATGGGGGGATGAAGTTATTGCCAAATTTGTCAGTTAGCAGGTTGGCAATTTCCTCAGGTTCAGCGTGAGTGGTACTGTCCACTATAATTTTGGCAAACAGCTGGGTATTCCCTATTAGGTTTTGGATGTAGCCAAAGAATGCATATCATTGTCTTTTGCTAGGGATGCTAATTTAGACTCATAGCTTCCCTTAGCAGACTTGGCAAGATATCTGATTTACTTGTTCAAGCTGTGGAGGGTATTCTTCCTCTGCTGAGTAAATGCCCTCCTGTTCTTAGATATCAGTTTTGTTCTTTTGTTGTATAGCTTATTTATACTTACAGACCACCAGGGTGGCTTGTTTTTTCAAGAAGACCTGGTTTTGTTCCTGTTGGGTACAGCTGAGTCAATGCATTTAAGCGGCCATATAGGACATTTGTGTATTCCTCTGCATATGAGTCATTGTTGGCTATGTTGGCAGGGGTTTTGAAACTTTTTATACAATTGCTTAGTAGGCAATAGTTTGCTTTGGACAAATTTTTCATTTGTTTACTCCTGTGGGAGTGTCAGGTTTGATCTTTACCCCAAACAAGACAGATTTATGGTCTGACCTTACCAGGGAGGGCAACAGACAGGGAGTAGTGCAGTGACCCCCCCCCCATGTTGGTAAGCCGTAGGTCCAGGAATTTAAGACCCTTGTGGGGGTGCAGACCAAATGTTCTAAGGCATTTGAATTAACAAAGTTCAGAAACCTTAAAGTGATCGTGGTTGTGCTCATGTAAGTTGCCCAATTGATGGAAGGATAGTTGAAATCTCCCATGAATAAGGTGGTTGGCTGTATACTGAGTGACTCTAGCAGGTCCAGGTAGGTAGTGTGCTTCTCCTGGTTCATGGTAAGGGACCTGTAGCTAGCGATGATGTGGAGGGGAGTTATTTAGACCTGGAGTAGCTCAAGAGAGTCATACTGTTTCACCACTCTCTAGGTGTTTTTGGATTTAATGAAGATGGATACAACTCCATCTCTGGTTCTTTCACACTCCTTTTGGATTCTGAACATGTGGAAGTCATTTTAGCCTTGAATGACCAGGGTGCTCTCAGTGGCCGTGAACCAAGTCTCAGTGACTACACAAACATCACTGCATAATAGTATCCTTTGTGAAGTCATCCATCCCTGGTAAATATCATACTGACAACACACCTCTTAGAGTTGACCCAGTAGTCAGGGACTTAGGGACACATATACATAGTAATCTAGCCTTTGATCATCATGTGTCTACGGTGGTGAGGAAATCATTCTATGTTGCACAACTTATAAATAAAGGTATGGTATCTAAGTCCAAGGAAGTCATTGTTCCACTGTATTTGGCATTTATCAGACATATCATTGAGTACAGTTCTCCCTTTGGTATGTACCTAACCAGGCATATCCAACAACTGGAACTTCCACAGAGGTTCCTCACTAAAAGAATATGGGACATAAGTAATATGTCCTATGCAGACTGCCTCAAGGCCCTCTCCCTGTATTCTGTCTCCTACAGGCTTTTGAGGGGAGATCCATGCCTGGCATACAGGGCATTGTCAGACCCCACTCTGATGGACCTCCTGCATATCCACAAAATGAACAGTACCAAAATTACTCATTCTAAAGACTTAAACCTTGCCTGTGATATAAATAGGACCTGCTGGAGAGATAGATATGTATCCCAGAGACTACCCCATCTATGGAACAGGCTTCTCATCCATGTGAAGCAGAGTACCTCCCTAATCCAATTCAAGTGTAACTTGAACAATTGGATGGGAAACCAGAAATTCATCCATGGTTTGGCACCTATGTCTCTGATGCAAACAGGTAACCTGTAAATGGTTCATCTCCCAGGTCCATGCTTACACTTATCAAGACTATCAGAAATGTCAGAGATTTGGGATGCATGGCTAGGCTTAAAAAGGCCTTTGTGGTTGTTAGCCTAGTAAACATCTATGAACTTATGAACCAAGGTATGGAGTGCTTCCAGGGAGTGCAGTTTACTGTTTAAGCTCCTAGCATTAAGAAGTATTACCTTGAGTTTGTCATTAGTGAATTTCTTTACATTGGAAGGAAGTTTTGTTATTTGGACATTGCCTAAAAATGGCACTATGGGGAGGCAAGCATTTTTTCCAGTATCTGAAAGCCTTGAGGGGACAGGTGAAGGACATCTCTGGCAAAGCAATGTGGACTGTCAACCGTGTCTTCCCAAGCAGATAGATACTGGATCCCCCTGGAGTGACACCAGAAGCTAAGCCAATTAATGCAGAGGTGGGATAAAATCCAGGTGTGCGTAAAATAGTTACAACTATGAACCGGTCACATAACCACTGCAGCCCCACTTCAGTATTAATGAAGCTGGTTTATTCCCTGTCACATGCACAGCCAACAAGCCCTGCCTAGTCAACATCTATCATGTGGGATATGTCACAGATGTCAATGTAGTCAGTAACAAAGATCAGCAAAATTATGTTACGTATGCAAATGTAACTCACATATATAGCTATATGCATCAAAAAGTACCTCAGAACAATAACAATATATGACATGAATATCTTAGCTATGATGGCTACATTTGAAACAACAACTGAGTTAAAGGCTAACTCATCTTCATGTTTCCCATTCCCATTGAATGGCATACCAGTTTTCAGTATAGATGTAAGCATCAGTGAATATCTGCATGTCATACTTTGGATGTTTGATTTGCAGACACTGCTGTAAATCATCATTATCTACAAACAGTTCTATGGACATACAGGTGAACGCACATTACTGAAGGATTCACTTCAGAATTTTGAATTCCCAAAACTTTGAATTTCATATGGTCGAGACTATATGATCATAGTTTTAGAACTTCAAAACTCTGAAATAAATCCAAAAGGAACACAAAACCATGTTCCTCAATGTTTTAGATGCAGGGGGCAAGCCCCTGCCCTCACATAGGGGATGCACCCCCACACCCCTGCTATTAAAATATACCAGCTCTGAGATCACACTACAGTGAGGAAAACAGAGAATTTCCCATTCCGTGCTGTATGCAGATCTCCAATCGGAATTTCAAAGTTCTAAAACTTTGATCATATGGTTTCAATCATATGAAATTCAAGGTTTTGGGAATTCAAATTTCTGAAGGGAACCCCATTACTGACACATAAGGGCAGATTCCTTCCATATCCACAGTTTACTGGGGCTGGTGTGATTGTAGCTATACAGCTGCATATGGCTAACACTTTCCTGGTAATGATGGACATGTATCCATAAGCGTGCATATTAGGGAACGCTACACCTACCCTTTATGTAACTAACATACTGATGTTCATACACTTTCACAATAAAAACTACTAGAAGTATGAGTTACAGAACGCACATAGGACACTATGGATATCATAGACTTATGCTAAGCACAGTACTTTAAAATAGCAATGCAAGCAAGTAATCCCATGACAGTTTACCTTATGGTTACAAGTTGCAGTCAGGTAGCTATACCTAACAGTGAGGTTAGCAGAGTGCAAACATCTATTATGTACCATTTGCACCATACATAATTAATAAACTTCATTAGCATATAATGTTTTGGAATCAGATGGCGCAGTGGTGCAGCAATTTGTGTTGTTGCCTCACAGCAAGAGGTTTTCTTTTTGTATTCTTGGCTGGGGTGCGTTCTGTGCAGAGTCTGCATGTCCTCCCTGCATTCATGTGGGTTTCCATCGGATGCTTGGGTTTCCTACCACATTCCAAAGACATGCATTTGGAGCATTTCTCCCTGGGCCTCCACTGAAAATCAGTTCTATCCAATTTGGACTTTCCTGGTATACAAATGTTAAATAAAATAAATAAATAAATCACTTCAGTGAACGTCTGCATAAGTTCTCGAATCTCTGTGCATTGAGCAATAGCTCAGCATAAATGTACAGCGCTCAGAGCAAATGCTTATAACTGAACATGAACATCTGGAAAATACCTGCAAAATGAATGAAGCTGTACAAGGTATTGTTTTGTACATTTTTGGAAAATTTGAAGATGATGTCAATGGAGAGGAGGATGTGGTATACCTGAATGCCCCACCAGATGCTGACAGCCTATGTGGGACACATGAAGAGGATGTGGGCACTCCAAAGGAAAGTTGAGCAGATTGATGCTTGGAACTGGATTGCAAGGGAGCTCGAGGATATACCAGAATCGAATGGACTGGTGTGCATGTCCACCATCGATACAACAAATTTCAGCATAGGACCAGATTGACCTTCAACAGAGAATGACAGAGATGGCAGCCTACCTTAAGTGCCATAATCCACACCTTAACAATTATTATTTACTGTTATTTACTGAACTGGTCCATCCATCCATCCATCCATCCATCCATCCATCCATCCATCCATCCATCCATCCATAACCCCTTTTTCCCATTTTTGCACATGGGGTCGGGGTGTATCTTCAACAGTGACAATCATCTAGAGCCAAGGTTTATACTGCCAGGTGGCTAGCCCTGCTGCAGTGGTTCTTCTATACTGCACATTCACACCTATGGACAATTTAGAGTATCCAATCTAACTATTGTATGTCTTTGGAATGTGGGAGGAAACAGGATCACCTGGAGGAAACCCTTGGGAACACAGGGAGGGCATGCAGACTCCACACAGAAGGTACCCTAGCCGAGTATCAAACCAGGTAACTTCTTGCTGTGAGGCAGCAACTCTATCCACTGTGCCACGGTACTGAACAGTTATGGTAATATAATGAGCTAGGAATCATAATTGTTCAATTTATATATGTGTTGCTATCAGTAAGTTACTTGTAATGAAAAGTAAGATTAAGTAGTTAATTATTAATTGCTGAACATCTGTACATCCTGACATTATCCACAAATAAGCAGAGTCAGAAATGCTGGCGTGCAGGAATTTATAGTAACAACATTCCTCATTCATGACTGTATGTGTTTGAGACATCTTGTTATCTGTGGTATTCATTGCAAGAAGCTGGTACACACAGAAAAACAACTGTATTGTCCATTAAGTCATCTGGTTAAGCAATATAGCAGTGTAAAAGGAAGGTGCTTGTCTTGAGATTCAAAAACCTATGAAAGTATTTTTAACATGAATAGATATGGACTGATGTATTTTGATGAACTTCACATAATATGACAATGTTGCGTGGTTGAGTTCTGATGTATGAAACATATATGAAAAAGTCTGCATGTGTTTCATTATTGGAGAACATTAGTGCCATTGGCACATAAGCCGTGGATAAATATACATTTTTTCATTATCCACAGCACGTTGACATTGTTCAACACAATGTAGTTTGTTAGCAAGGATTGCTTTGTTACTCCCTTACTATAGTTATGGAAACAATATGTAAGCTCAGTCTTAAATGATCAATAATAACTATTCACATACATTGCTTTCTGGCTGAGTTACATGCATGTGAACATTGCAGGTAATGCAATTTGCCCAGCTTGGGGTTTGTTAGTTATATTCTGTTATACATAACTTTTGTATGGTAATCTCTGTGTTGTAGAATATGAATTTTTTATGCCACTGATAACTATAGATTTCCTCGCTATCTGCAACACTTTGAGATTCTACCATACCATGTAGTTTCTTTACATGGATTTCATTGTTATTCCCTTACAATAATTAATAAAAAAACTAAATATTTAAGATCACACTTAAGTATTCGGTAATAACTATATACATGCATTACGATACTGCTTGGTTAAAAATATATCAGCATTGCAAGTAAACACGCATTCAGTTTGAGTGAGTTTTGTAATTACACATGATTAACAGCAAATGTAGTAATGTGATTCCTAGACTGTAGTATAGCTAAAGGGTTGCAGTCATATCCATTGTGTGTTTGTGGGCTACACACACACACACACACACACACACACACACACACACACACACACGCACACACACACACACACACATATGTATGTATATGGAGATAGAGAGATGTGCTACATATATTTGTATACATATATATATATATATATATATATATATATATATATATATATATATATATATATATGTATGTATATATAATATACATACATACACCTAAATAAACATCCACAAAGATGCACATAACATAGTGTATGTTTACATTTGAATGTTTGCATCAGTTTGTAGATAAGTCGGGATATCTAAAAATGTCAGAAAGTATACATCTGTGTTAGCATTAATATGCAGATTTATTTCTAGAAATGTCAAGCATATGCATTGTTTGTACATTTCTGTGCTGTACCCTATATGGCAGTAATAATACCTCTTATGTATTACTGATGGAGAATATGATACCATTGGAAAGGTCATCCCCTACAATTTGCTGTGCATATAGCACTATTCTTGTGTAATATTACTGCAAAATGTGCATGGGTATAAGGGGTCTCCTGATACTGTGTGTCATGCTTTACCTATGTAGTCACAGATGAAACGTTTGAATAACTGTAACTTATTATTTTACAATGTGGAACAGGTAGTTAATCAGGCAGTGTTCTGGTCTATGGTATAGACATAGGTGAATGCCGTTATTTTGAATCTCACTTCCTCTAGTTTGTAGTCAGTTATTCTCATTTGTGAGATACATTTGCTCTCAAGTAAAACTGCTTCTGTACAAAATGTTACCTAGTCATGTATCTCACTGCCTGATCATGTGAAATGTTTATTCTGACTATGTTATGCACAAAGTTAAGGTAAAATTACTTGCGATCTAAACTTGTAACACAGAATCATTGCTGTCAGTGAATATTTCTTTTGTTCATGCAGATACTGAGGACATATCCAGGAACTGGCCACTCTGTATAGAAAGGATACACAGAATTGAGGTACAGCAACAGGAGAGGCATAATTACTATTTTCAGCCTTATTTTTAACCCGTCTGACTAATCACATGCCTCTCTCTCCAGTTTGAAATTTGCATGAAGATGGCATTCATGCATGCAAATTTGATAACAACCTTCTCATAATTCATCAACAGGGTATATCTCCTACAAGTTAACTTAGTGTGCATCACTTTTGCTGTGCACATGATTTCATGTACCCTGTATTTGTACGTCATGAAATATTTGTTAGTGGTTATAGTGAGGTTAGATGTTTGCAGACAAAACCTAAATGATTGTCATCTGTGTTTTACTTGTACAGATATTTCAATATGAATGTCTCATACCTCTCAATGTCAAGATTTATGCCTCATGTTTTGTTCTGTTTCTCATAAATGTTTGGTTTTCTGTCAAATCTTTGAGGTTGGGAGGGTGGCATAATTGTTAAAGTGCTTGCCTTGCAAACACAAGGTGCAGCGTTTGAGTCTCACAAGGAATAATTGGCTAGGCTTAAGATGGCTGGCAAGGGCAGTTTGCTTAGTATGAACCTATAAAGGGAAAATAAAAGGGTTGGAAATCAGACAATAATGCGAGGCATTTCAGTTTCAGACTTCATGCTCTTTAGAAAATTCATGTTAATGGAAACCCTGTTATTCTATCAACTTTCTACATTTGTAAGAGGAATATTTAAAATTGTCGCTAATTTTGGGCATTTGTCCCCCATTATTTATGGCTTGTCTAGATTTCTTGCTCTAAGAGGTTGATAGGTATAGAATGCATCCATAAAATTTGTGCGTGTTTGCTGGATTTTTTTTTTTTGCTAAAAGCATACAACATGGCTGTTACTATCTCTGCTGTCTTATCAACATACAATGAGAAACGTGTATGTATAGTAGTGATTCTTAGCTTAATTCATGGTCTGTATAACTTTCCTTTTCATGTATACTGTATTCTGCAGTCTCCGAGTGTCAGTAATGGTGGAAGAGCTGTAACGTTGTGCATACTGACTGATTTCCACTCTTCTTGCACAGATGTTTAGGTGCACAAGTGTGCTTGCTAGATCACTACATTACATACATATTTACACCTTACTGTCTCATATACAGCACTTCCATGCATTGTGTTAGTGGGGCTGTACCACTGATCTCCATTATCAGCATATTCTGTTTCAGGATGCCAGCTACATCTGTCTCTGTAATATTTATTCATGGTTTGTGTGATACTTATATAATCTGACAACAATGTACTTCTGTTATGTACATATAACACAACATGATCATGCTGTATTTTGAAAGGGCAATGTGTAAAGATGTGACCCATACCTTCCATTCCCATTCTGATTTAACTATTCTCTGATGTTATCTGTGTTACCCACAGTGCAACATCCCAATAATATACTTGCAATTTATATATAATGATTTTCATAAATGCACATATCCATCATGGAATATCCACACATGTATTAGAAGTTGCACATATTACTGTGTTATCATCTCACGTTACTGTCTTAGTGACACCTCAATATATATATTTGTGTGTGTTAATCACTGTAGTCTGAGTTTTGCTATGTAGCAGTTGTTGATTTTCTCTGATGTGATAAACAGTTTACACTCGTGGCTTTTCATCTTTTGTTTCTATAGGTATGCAGCAGTCCTGTGTGCATGCTGCTGCTGCTGATAAATATGTACCTGTAAGAACAGATGTCCTTCTGATTTTCCATGTGGTTTATTTAAACTGATGTAATTGCATAAATTTATTTACCATTTTGATGGGTACACTCCATCATTTATGTGATTCAGCCTAAGATATTGTCATTTATGTGTTCCAATGGTGTCCATCCTGCACACACCCATGTGTCAGGCACATGGTGAGTATAACTTGAATGCTTTTCTTCTGAATGTGATAATAATCCTTATGGTTCTGTAATGTTAGTTAATTTTCAATACAATCATCCTGTATCGGTATTCATTGATGTTTTTCATTACACATCATATAGTTGAGTGTATATTTATTTGTGTGCACGTCAACTAATTATAGTCATTAGATCATGCAGGTGCCATTGCTCAGTGATGTTTGCATACTTTTGCTAGATACTGTAACTACATATTGTTATGCAATAGTGCTACCTCTTACTATACTATTCCTTGACATGTGACTTACACACAGAGATATTAAAGTATTAATGTGTGTGTCTGCTGATTTACGGGCCACTTTTTATGCTGATCTGACATATCAAGTGATGCCTCCTAACAATGTTCTGTTATACTTCCATTGCACATATTATTACTGATAGTATTTGTTAAACATTTATAGCAGATCTTACACTGTCACAAAATGTGCATGATGTATGTTTCTGCTCAATAAGATAACAGTATTGTCTGACACATTTATTCAACTATCTGACTGCATTAAGTTTGACATTGATGTATTGTAAATATGTTGTCTGTAGCAATTTCGCTGACATAACAGATGAATTTGTAAAATCTTAGTATTGCACTTTGTGACAAAAACATTCTAAATGGATTAAGGCTCATCTTAGGGACGCATCATATGTATAACAATTCAATAATATACAGAGCCTATGTTGTATCTTTTGGCTTTTCCCGGTTAGGGGTTGCCACAGCGGAACTCCAGTCCGCTAATGATTGGCAGTAGTTTTTATGTACCGGGTTGCCAGCCCTGACGCACAACCTTCATTGAAGGTATGCCCATTCACGCATGTCTCCACACAGAAGACGCTTTAGCTGAGAATCGAACAGGACAATGTCTTACTGTGAGGCGACAACACTACCGCAGCACCACCTCCACAGTTAATATACAGAGCCTATGAATCTATTATTATCTTTTACTTTTAATGCTCTTTTATGAATAAAAAGTTTTAAAATCTTAGGGTTAGATGTACTTTGTGACAAAAACATAAATGGGTTAAGGCTCATCTTAGTGATGCCTATAAGTTTGTTATATTATTATACTTATTGCTTTTATGTTTTACTTTTAATACTGTTTTATTAATAAATTAATGATGTACAGTTATTATCATATTACAGAGTCTGGGAGCCATGTCAGTCCACCCAACCACCACTGAAGATGACAACATGCTCAAGCTCTTCTTGCGAACACTGACTTCAAGGACTTTGGGGACACCAGAATGATAATGAGGATAATGAGGGACTGGGATCAGCATGAACCATTATTTCTGCAGACCGACAGTGATGGCAACATCCAGCATGATAGTCCAAAGACCTGACGAACCAGATCTGCCTTGTGTGCAGTTTTCTTTCTGTAAAATATGCCTGCTTTGCTTTATATGGCTATACATTTGTATGCCTTTGAAAGTAACAACACACATCATCCCTTGTAATGTAATATTATGAATGAGTATTGCTCCAGCAAGAGGTGTGCTATAGTTGTGTATACGCATCACTGTCCTTTGATCAGTCGTACACATGTAACTGTAATATTGACATCGCTTTTTGTGAGTGTGCCACCTGGTATCATGCATGGCAGTATATACTGAATGCATATGTAATATCCTACCCTACTTTTGTTAAATACCTATGCTAATAGCCGTTTACCTGTTGCACATTACTGTGTTTTTTGTGTCATTTGTACAAGGACATTTTATTAGCCATCACATATGCACAATGCACACATGTCAGACATTGGTTCTCTGCTGCATGTATCTTGCAGGGAATTTGCTGCCCATCTTGTGTTGGGGACACAAACATCCGCAATGTTTTTACTTGGATATGCACTTGCTTTTTCAGACATACATTTCCTTACTACTGTGGACATGTGTCGTCCACTCCCCTTCCCTCATGTAGCTTTTGGCTGTTACACAGCTACATGCCATATTTATATGTTTATGTATACCTTTGTGTATTGTATAATTGCTGGCTTGTAGGTCAACTGGGCTTATGCGATGTTCTGCTGCCATGGTAGGCTGTCATGCACATGCAATTCATATCCACACACTCTGTGTTCATATTTTATTTGTATGTCATGCATTTCCCTGACATATTTTCCATGCTTCCTTCATAACTATATATGCACAGGCTTGCATTTCTTATACTCTCATATTCATATATTATTTAGTAATGTTTCTGTATCAGCATTTCATTTCCACATGTTAATTTAATGTTGCATATCATTGGCAGGGTATGTGTGATGAGCCTTCAATATGTTTGGCTTGTGTGATATTGCATGTCACATATCTACATTGCATATCTGAACAACGTCTGTGTTGCCTGTGGCATGTAATACCTACTTTGATGTCAGGATCCCATCCTGCCTGTCCTACTATGTGGTGTGCATAATTAGTGGCTTATTATACAGCTACATTACTCTTTTTGCTAGAGTACTGCTGCTTGATATTGTGTTTAGTTTTTTTTGTTTATTGCATGCAACGTTGGAGGTTGTAATCTGACCTCAGCTTCTCTGATCCTACATTTCTTTGGCTGGGTATGCTTAGCCTTGCTGTTGTTTGGCTTTTTGTTGTTCCATCTATGCTTCATCATTGCTGGCCTGGCAATTTCTCCCGGTCATGCCAGGTATACCAGCTCACTCCTTGCTCACATGGATTTTATCCAGTAAAGCTAGACCTGGTCATGGATCCTTAGGCTACAGGGTCTCAGCATGTCAAAACATCCATCCATGGTGGTCTCAGTTATGACCTACCCTGATTTACTCCCTCTTGTGTGGTTACACAGTATAACCTGGGTGGTTGTGCAGTGTGAGTGAGTAGTATATTGCCCAGCTGCAGCCCACCCAGGCCTACCTTCTACCCTTCAACCATGCCCTCCTTCAAATTATGTCTCTGGCCTCCATCAAAGTTTGTCATAAGAAGATGCAAATGGACCACCCATTTACCCCATACTCCCCATGGTAGACACAACAATCCTTTAGCCTGAAACTCTGTCAGTCACTCAGACTGATAATTGAACCCAGGTTGCCTGGGCTGTAGTCAGGGCTTTATCCCTCTATGCCATGGGAGCAGCTCCCCCTTTGCTTAACTTATACTTGGACTACCAACAGCCTAGTGGATGGTGATTTTTGATGTACATTGTGTACTGCAATGCTAGCAATCCTCATTTAGCATTCTGTGTTTTACACATGCCTTCAATTGTATGCTTTTTAGTGTGGTTGTCACACAGTTTGCAACATTTCAGCACTGCTGTGTGCTACAATGTATTATTGAAGTCCATAATGGCTTGTTTGCATCCCTAACCTGTTTTTCATCTTTCCTTAATGTGCATTTTACAATCTAAATGTGTGCTCTCTGTGTACCTCAACCAATTCTTTATGTGTTACCACCCTTTGCCCATCCTGCAGCATGCTCCTTGTTATATGTTTGTACCCACCCTTTTTCCCCACCTCCTCATTCCTTGTCTTTTCCATACCTTCTATTCTCCAAAAAAAAAGTTTGATCATGGCCGTCTACCTTTCCTTCTTACTTTCCTATGTAATCACCCCCTTGTGTGCCCCTCTTCTTCACCCTCACACCATATTTCCTTTGCTATTACCCTGTTTTTATTCCCCACACATCTCTTAAACCCAGTGTTAATGAAAGTTAGCACTGGTGATGTGGCTGCGGATGCCACTTCACCATAATTAATTTTTTTTAACTTAATTTTTTGTGGATTATGACAGATTCTGCAAACGATAACAAATGTGTATGTGCATATACGTTTGCATTTTGTGATGGTATCTGCAACGTATTATGGATATCTGTCATTTTATAGGACAATTGCTGATGCACATTTCTTTTCTGTTAGTGTTTTCTACATATCGCTGACGTGTTTTATTAAGTTTGACTACCTGTCACACAAGTACATTGCAAATGGAAATATATCACCTTACATACAGTTTTCTGTGGAATACAATTTGGCAGTGCCTAACTGTAATTGAGCTGACATCACTTGTTATTTGTTGTGTCAATATAGACAAAATGTAATGGATATGGAAGTGCTGTTTAAGAAGGATAATTAATAGGAGACATAACTCATTGCACAATAAATATAAGAATTAATCAGAAGTTGGAAAAGATTAGAAAGAGACTGTAAAGGTAGTTTACCGAAGAACAATGGAAAGACATGCATGGCTCCTAAGTATGCAGCAAAATCCAGAAGGTTTAGGATTTTTTCTTGAAAGTATTTAAATAGATATTCTTGTACCAGAAACAAAAGAGTTCAGAGAATTTTTCTCAGGTAAATAACAAATGCTAGAGGTGTGATGGTAAAGATTGAGGTAATTTAGATCATGTGTTCTGAGAATCAGTATTAGCAAATTTCCTGCAAAGTGTTTTGTCAGAAATGTTGGGGGAGCAAGTTGTTACTAAGGAAATGATTGTTTTGAGATATGATATAGAATAGGAACTGACTAGACATAGTAAGGCCTTCTTAAGTTAAATACTACTTGCTGACAAAAGAAGCAATTACTAGAAAATAGAAATCAAAGTCTAAACCAACTGCAAATGAAATATTGAATATTGAAAGGGATATAAAAGAAATGGTGGAAGGATCCTTAGAAAAAGGAAAAAAGGAAATTATACCTAAAAATAAAAGGAATCTATGGGATCAATTCATGCAGAATAATTATCAAGAGGTGGACTGAGGTTTAAGGGAAGGAAGGTATTGAACTATTTATTTCATGATGGAGTGTAGAGAATTATTACAAAAAGAAATGTGTATACTTCATGAAAAATGTTACTATGGTTTGTTTTCTTTTATATGTATGTGTACCCATACCACTGTTTTAGTTGTGATTAAGATGATAAAAAAGGTGTGCTTTCTAAATTAGGAACTACTCTCTGAAATTCTATCACACCAACTACCTGCACCAAACCTATCTTTACTTCTTTTCAGAAAATTCTGTCTACACTTCTAAACTCATCCTGTCTGCACTTAAAAAAATCTTTTACAGCCTCCATCATCTCTACTGCACATTTTGCCATCTAATTCAACCCTTAACATTGAACTTTACATTTTACAATATGTAAAACCATCTTTGTATTCATCTCCCTCACCTAACACATTTTGAAATACTGCCTCCTCTCACTCATTGTTCTCAAATGCTAAAATGCTGCTAAATTAAACTAACTTTAACTTGTAAATGGAGAAATACACTCTATAAATATCAATGTAATTAGTGATGTATAATGTGCAGTAATTAAAATATAATGTTATGTAATACTCAGTTATGTGCATTTCTAGTTTTAGGTACCAGTATACACTGTTGCTGCTGGGGCCCCTGGACCTGAGGGTCTCCCAACCATAGGAAGTTGTTTTATTTTGATGTTATGTTACATGTTTGTCAAACATAAAATACTAGTACAGCAATCATCCATACTTAATAAACCAGGAAGGTAAAAGTAACTCTTAAGTTATATGAATAATCCTAACGATTGACACCACCTGTTGTCCTTTAAAATAAAAAAAAAAATGTCTATGGCTGTAGTAACAGTGTTTTGCAAAACAGCCGACTTCATAATTTCATTAAATGTTTTGCTAATGACACAATGCCCTTGACTTAACTAACTCTTACAGGTAGGCATTCCCTGTACTAAAATTAACATAATAGCTGGCTTTAGACACCAGCAATATGTGCAGCTGCAGGGCTCTTAAATCATCCTTGATTCTGAGGGGTCCCCTCAAAACAATTGCTGGTAGGATGAAATGAGGAGAAACAACATCATTCATTCTCTGATTAAGCACTTTATGTAATCAGTGCTGTAATATGACTTTATTAAAGTATAGTGGTCATGTTCTAAAGCACATGTTAAGTAACAGACCTCTGGAGTTGGATATAACCTCCTTACTATATGGAATGGCAAATTATAAATTTTTTGAAGTAAAAAGTGTGTTGTTCTTGAAATTTATTTTGTTCATAAGGATGACCCCTTGAATCATGAACAATTGAACCTACAATGCCTCACTACCTAATTTAATGTATAAACTGCTGGTTTTGTACATTAAATGTAACAGAAGTAGTTTCTTCCTTGCTAGAAAGTTGAGTTCTCAAATAGTCCTTGCAGATGGAGCAGCTCACGTTGAAAATTAATGCATGATGATGATGAATTAGTGAAACCACAATGTAAATAAGATACAGCTCTTCTAAAGAAGTATGCTATTTAATTACCCATAATGCTTTACTAAGTCCCTGCAAAGACGTAACTGTATGGATGTGGTTATAGAGAAAAACTGAATAAGCAGTAAAACTAAAAAAGTCCTCCATCACTTTCATTTTTTAAAATAACTTGCAACTTTATTATAAGGAGCACAGCAAGAAAAGATATTCAGTGTAAAACAAAAATTATTCTAAACATGAGCAAAACACTTGAGTCAAGTTGGCATTCAAGATCAGTAGCCCAGAGCATAAATTCTGACTGCTACCTAGGATTTTAAGAAGAGCAGATGCTGCTGATCTTCAGGGAGTTTTATAAATAGTGGCTGGACACCGGATATTATAACTCTCAAATTCTTTACTAAAAAATTCTGGATCAAAGTAAAAAGTAATAGCAGAATAAAAGCTCAAAGTCAACTATACTTTTGAAATATTACTTTAATTCAAATTTTGCAGCAAAATGCATTTTTGGACAATAAGACATGAATTTCTATTATATGGCATTATGGATTAACTGTAATCCTGAATGATTTACCAGAAATTCAAAATTTTTATGAGGGAAAGGACAAAAATATGAGTCAAGATCAGGGACATGCTGTGAAATTAGGGGCAGTGATGCATATGAATTACTCCTGATGACTGTAACATTCACTGATCTGAGGTGATGTCGCACAATATATTTATATTTACTGAAATCAGTTTAAAACTAATATTGCTATGGCTCAGGCTTGTGTTTGTGTTTGGAGGGAGGCAGCTACAATGTAAGAGTAACAAGTTGGCCAAAATTTCTTTCATTTGCCATCACATTCATAGGGTCTATATTAGAACATCGTAGTTTCAAAACTTTGAATGTTCTAATATCGAACCCTATTCAGCGAAATAGCTGTTCCAAAACACACACACGCACAACACAAGTACACAAAACAAACAACACTCCACACACATACACCTAAATCTTACACCTAACCCTACACTAAACTATGCACACACAACTAACTATCCACTTACCTTAACCCAAACCCTAACCCTAAGGTCCATCACTATCGCACACTCACCTCACTCGTGCCCTAACCCTCACTCACCTACCCCGCCCTGACCCTTACGTCCACACAATCGCAAACTTACCTGACCCACACCCTAACCCTAACTCACCTATCCCGCCCTAACCCTGACGTCCACACAATCGCACACATACCTAACCCGCACCCTAACCCTGACTAACCTAACCTGCACTCAATCCACACTTACCTGAACCTGACCTGTAACTTTCCACCACAGCACTGAAAATACTGAAGCAATGTAAACGGACAACCGAATTCTTTCCCTAGGAAGAAATTCGGTTTTCTGTTGCTTCAATATTTTCAGCTTTCGCTGAATAGGGTTCGATATTAGAACATTCAAAGTTTTGAAACTTTGATGTTCTAATATAGACCCCATTCATAGACCTTACATGGAAAAGTTAGATATCTTTGGTGAAGTGGGGTATAAACACCTGCTCAAGAGATCTAAATCTCTTTTCAACAGAAAGAGAACATGTTCAAAGATATTTATCATACATAATATCACTTCTTTGGAATCAACCTCCTACCCACATAAAGCAAAGTGCTTTTCTTATACTATTTAAATGTAATCCTGATAGATGAGAGAATGCATAATAGCAAAATCACTCCTGTTCTGCACCTTGTCCCTCATGGATAGGGGCAACATGTAAATATTCTGCTAATTTCTGGGTTATATGAACTTAAAATATAAGGACTAAAATATGATAGGAATATATGGCTGGGCTTCTAAAGATATTTATGAATAAATAGCCTAGTAAGTACCTGTGAATCTAAGAGGATGTGTGTGAAAGTAACTGCTCATTGCCCCACTGACACAGTGAGTAAAATTTCTGTCACAATGTTTTGCTTTGGTTGAGTTCTTGACTGAGGGCTCTTTCAACATGGAGTCTGCATGTCCTTCCTGTCTCAGTTTGCATCTGTCTATGTACTGTCTATTCAGCACCTAAAAGACATGCAAGTGTGTGTGTGTGTGTGTGTGTGTGTGTGTGTGTGTGTGTGTGTGTGTGTGTGTGTGTGTGTGTGTGTGTGTCTGTGTGCCTCTGTCTGCCTGTCTGCCTGTGCTTGTGTATGTAAAAATATTATTGATTTGTATCTGTAAACACAGACACAAGTGCGAGCGTGCTAGTGCATGCATGCACACACATTAATGCTGGAGACATGCATGACTCTTCTGGGTTACAGTAAAAAATGAAGTTAACAAGTAATAATCTTTCAAAAATAAGGCACAAGCTGCATCAGAGAACATTCAGACCTTTTGAGTTTTGAAGTGTTTAGTGCCCCTCCCCCAACACAACCCAGACTGTATAAATGGGTTTTGGCATGGACTTAGCGGCGACCTCTGTCCTCAATCGCACCCATTCTAAAAAAAGTCTTGCTCAGAGGTGTATACAGAAAGTTACAGTGGTTTGTGTGAGGGCCAGGGATGGTAAAGTCCAGCCATCTTTCCATACTCAGCCTCTTTTTTCCCATTTTGTACTTTGGCTTGGGGTGTCACTTCAGCAGTGACAATCATCTTGAGCCAAGGTTTACACTGCCAGGTGGCCATCCCTGCCACAGTAGTTCATCTGTACCACTCATTACATTATACTATATTATACCTTTAATTTTTCTCGCAATCAAACCTCAGAGACATGCACAGGAGGTCCTTACAGCTTGTGTAGGGGCTGGGGATAGTGTGGTTATTGTTTATTTTACTTTTCCCACAGACCTGAGAGGTATGCAGAGAAGGTTACTATATTTTGTGCAGGCTCAGTGTATTACCTAGGAAAAACAAGCTGGAGAGCATTACTTTGACCATTATTTTTTCACTTTTCTCACTTTTTCACATCAGGCACATATACAGGTGACTATGTTTGGGGAGCAGGGGAGTGGAGCATGAGGCATGCTATGTATATTTATGACAGGAGCCACTTGAAATATATGATTGCAGCCATTTGAAACCTCTGCTTTCATACTAATCTAACAGCAGGGATATTCACAGACAGTGAATAATTTTCTTTGCGGGGGGGGGGGGTAGGGAGGTATACAGCATTCCCATATAGGATTTATATAGTCTCTCAAATATTTGTCTTGTTAGTTTATTGGGAGATACTGTTTTGTCAGATTTGCACATTAAGCCTTGTGCACAACTTATGCCTTCCTTGAATGAAAAACAAAACAAAAAAGAAATTATTTTCTCAGCCATGATTTTTACTCACTCCACAGCTGGATCAAAATTGTTGGGAAAATGCTGTAAAATGTATCTCAGAACATCTATAACCATCTGGCATCTGGGGGCTGGCTGATCCCAGATCCACTATGTAATCTAATTATTTCCTACAAAGTTATTGTTATCCTGTCTTGTTTAGGTAGGGTGTGTTGAAAGGATGCAATGAAAAGTAAAACTGAACAGCAACACTGAATTTCTTTCCTTAATCATATATTTTATAGGTTCATAGGTAAGTACTAAGCTAGCTGTGTTGTGGGCCATTTTAAGCTATGCAATTTCCCTTTTTGAGCTTGAGTTAACCTATCCCATTTGGTTAGTGACTGGCCTTACCCTTTCCATGGTTGATAATTACATTTTAGCCCTAATGAGAATAACTGGGATCATACCACGGAAAATTTGAGGCTACCCATGCATGAGATAAAGCATTTAGGAGCAACATCTGTCCATTAGTGGGACAGAGGGCAGTCCTGGGGTACATTTTCTGTTTCCCATCCAAAGATCCACATTGTGTTTGAATATGGACAAGGATGAACTTTGTTTTATGTGGATGGGGAGTCTGTTGCAGACCACTGGTATCCTTTCTGAAATATACCTGTCCCTACAAAGCATTCTGTTGGTGTTTCAGAAGATGTTTAGATCCCTGTATTTCTGATGACTTTTGACTTATTGATGTGCAGTAAATCCATCAGTACTGGGTCATAGGATGTCTTGCATGCCAGACACAGGTCACCACTTAATAATCTGCACGATAACGAGTATAGTGACTGAGCTTTGAGTCAGTGCATGTTGGACATGTTGCTTAGGCCTTGTAGCCTTTTAGTAAGGTATCTCTGTGGACATTCCAATTGCTGCATGTATCTGGACAGGTACATGCCAAAGGGGCATTCTATTCAATGATGGGCCTATGATGTCTGAGTAAAGGGGGACAATGAAATCTTTAGATCCAGACACAATAATGTGTAAAATATAGAAGAAATTTCCTACAACAATGGACACACTTTGATCAAATATTAGGTCACTGTTCATATCAGTTCCCAAATCTCCATCAACTGCGTCAACACTTAGGGGCATATTGTCAGTCTGGTAGTTCTCTGGGGTAGACGACTTCCCAAAGGATACATTAATGCTTTATTTGGCATTTAGTTTCAGTCCATGATTTTGGCAACAGTTATTGATTTGGAACAAACTTTGCTGCAGGATCGCCAAGTCATTTAGGGATTCAATGACTGCCCCTAACTTGCAGTCATCTGCAAACTAAGTCAGACAGAACTCTTTGGCATTAGCTTTTATATCAGAAAAGTAGATGCCAAACAGAAGGTCCCAGCATTGAACCCTGGGAGATTGCACTGGTGACTGGACACTTTGTGGAGGTAATTTCCCCTATTTTGATTTCCTGTATTCTGTGTGAGCAAGTAGACAATTCAGTGAGCGACATAGTGGTTTATTGCCAATTTATTTAGCTTTTATACTATGCCTGAGTGGGGAATTGTGTCAAAAGCTTTGACCAGGTTGAAAAATGCAGTGTGTCTTAGCAAGAGACAGTGAACTAGCATGAGCGATAACATTTTTAACACAAAATTTAAGTTACGGTGACGGTCATACCTCTCCACTTTTCCTGATTCTATGAACCATCTGATTGCCTCATATTTTCCCTACCCATCATAAAATGTATGATTTTCTGGTAAATCACATATGATGATGCCTAATTCAGTTATACCAATATTGCCAGCCATTAGAGGGTCATACTTCTTATTGTTCAGAAAATGAATATTGATACAGAGCTTATTGTTCTATTTAGTTATTAAGTGTATTAGAGTGATAAGTAAAAAATGTCCCTGATTTAGGGCCTCCACTTCTCCATTTTGCATTTATTTATTTATTTGTTTATTTTCTATTTGATAACCAGGCAGGTAGACTGGTCTAAATATCCTTTTCAACCAGGAACATGTTTTCAACATAGAGTACAGTAAATATGTTGGCAAAAATGCATGTACCATATATATATATACACACACAAGTAATCACAGCAAGTAATAGTATACCAGGAGTAGCTAACAGAATTGTTAACCTTTAGCTATAAAACATTTACATGCAGATTCATTATGTAATTGTTCAGAATGTAGGATTTTAAATTTGGCATGGGTATATTTATACCTTAAAGTGGGATAGACTTACAACAGACTTTTTTTGCCTGGAGCCATTTTTAAAAGATGGTCTGTACATGAAAATGTGGTTAGATTGATTATTTTTTAGGGAGTAGGTTGATACTATGATAGGGAGAAATCTTTTCTGTGGCGG